>NW_017306718.1:300550-393639 GCF_000935625.1 Nanorana parkeri | reverse complement strand
GGGGTGATACACCATATTTTAAAATATTGTAACAGAAATATTTTCCCCAAAAATAAATAAAAATAGGGGGTGCTATATTTATAACTTTAAAAGGTCCTCAAACTATGCAAGTCGGTCTTGACATAGGGATGCTTTTTGGTATTGGGGGAATGATGTACATTGTCCATTTTAAGACACCCTGTTTTCTTTCTGTTTGTTTTCTTCTAACTCTCCTCATTCCTTCTAGTAAAGCCACTTCTTACCTGCTACAACTTCACTATTTAAGGCAAACCTAAACTCACAATTCAAGGAAAATGATCTGTTGAAGCTTATCCTTAGATGTGCTGGCTGCATTGTTTTGTTTCCTTTATTTTCACCTGGTGGTTTTGCCGGTAACACACTTCCTGGCCTAGGGTGGCAATGCTAACTTACCCTACTGTATCAGGACAGAATAGTTCTTCAGAACCCTTCCGTTATCCTCTTCTCTATAACATAGAGGCTCAGATTGCTGTATTCCTGAAAGATAACTAGGAACACATTTTATTTTACAAGAAGAAATTTTAAAAAGTCACTGGGACTCCACAAATGTGAGATAACCCATACAATCATCCAAAAGCATTTATATAAAGAATGAAAGCTGTTTTATTCCACAGACAGGTACTTTATTCTTTTTTTGTGTGCATTGTGCACTCTGCTTTGGTTTTCTTAGTGACATACCTTTCCCTTCCTTCAGGGCTTATCCGTTCAGTATTCTGTAGGCATAAAAGGGTAAAATGACCTTATGTATATGCAAATATGGCTGGCTGAGCTGTTTAAAAAGCCTTATGTTGGGGGAGCATAAACACATCCTCATAAAGCTCCAGCTCCAGGCGAAGCAAAATGCGTCAATGTATTGACATTTTCAGATTTGGACACAGCCACATTGCATGTGGCATGAAACCTACATGCCTGAACATTGCAGATATAATTCCAGCCCTACGAAAGACCTCAAGCTAGGGGGCCAAAAGAAGAACACTCCAACTTGGGAGATATGTGCTGGCACATGATTTATGATATAAATATGTAATCAGCAGAGTGGTTATTCCCTTTGAAGGGCTTTATTTGACAATTTTAGTTGTCATGTTTATCCCCTTATATTGATATAATAATATAATATTGATATAAGTATTGCTGGTCAATATATACTAACTCAACTATCACCTCCATGTGGCTATAAGTAAAAAAACAATCCCTGTGTAGGGTAACTAGATCATGTTTACTTGAGCTGTCATGTCATCTGGAAACTATCAGTGAAATGGACTTTTACATCAAGTCTTGATGGTGTTACAGTATATAGAGAGTGTATAAAGCTGCACCAAGGTATTGACCTATATTTTTGCATATATGACCAGGAGGCACCACTCCTATTTTGATTTAGGTGTTTCAAACATTATTCTGAATTTCCTATGTGTATATTATGAGCTCCTAAAAAATTAAGTTATGAAGTCACCATTAGAAAGACATGATCCCTATAGCTTATGCTGTTTAAGCACAATATTGTCAGCTGGGGAAATATTTTTTAAGCAGAGTTTAAATCAGGCATATACATAATTGATTACATCTGCTGTTACACAGTGGATACACAAGACTGTTGCAAGCAATTCCTTTATGCTAGGTCAAGGGTTGATTGCATACTTTGTTACTGCAACATTTTGCATATAACAAATTGCATGACAATTGTCATGTCAGTTTTAAATTTGGTGAGACTGCACACAGTCCTGGTGAGACCCGGATGCAGCCCAGGTGAGACTGCACAGCCCTGGTGAGACCCGCATGCAGCCCTGTTGAGACCACACAGCCCTGATGACACAGCACACAGCCCTGGTGAGACCGGACACATCCCTGGTGAGACCGCACACAGCCCTGTTGAGACCGCACACAGCCCTACCAAGAACCCACGCAGCTTCCTGAGACCCTGCACAGCACTGGTATGACTCTGCACAGCCAAGGTGCGACCCTGCACAGCCTCCTGAGACATATATTGCTCCATATTGTTCTACCTTGCTGTATAATGTATTTCTGGGATTTGTAGTCCTCTTTAGCTGATGGTATTCTGCATTGCTGTATAATGTATTGCTGGGATTTGTAGTCCCTCTACAGGTTGGAGTCAGTGGCAGAACTACCAGGGTTGCATCGGTTGCAGCTGTGACTGGGCCCTAGTGCTCCACCATTGTCCTAAAATCATTAGTTTATATTATTTCAGAAAAACTGTCACATGACAATAAAAAAAGGTATTGGTAATTGGTATCGGCGAGTACTTGAGGAAGCGTATGGGTATGCATACTCGGTCTTGAAAAAATGATATCAGTGCATCTCTAACCAATAAGTAGTTTTGCACTTATTAAATAGATATAACAAAACATGTCCGATAGTATATTTGACAAAATAAAGGTACCAAATGAGAGTTCATTAAACCCACAATTCTTCCCTACAGTTTTTTTTTCATCAGCATTACATTTCTTTCTGTATTTTCTGATGACTTTGAAAGGAATAATGTCCTTGCTTACTCTCCTTTCCTTAGTCAGGATATATGATAAAATGAGAAACATTTTAAGAAGGCTTTACTGTTCTGGATGTACAGTTAGCCATGAAGCATAAGAATGGCTATGGTTAGACATAGTAATGATGTGCAGGGTTCCACTTACTAGCCTAAAATAAGGAATAATCCCTTTATTTTTGGGATATGTGATTAAATGATGCATGTAAATATTAGAGATAAGCCTCAGGTTTGTGTTGACCATGAGTGTGACCTGAACCCAAGTCGTTCAGGAACACGGTAATCTAATGTGGCCATTTGCCACTATATCAACAAATTAATGATAATGCACTTTCTGGCCTTTTAGCTGTGGTTAGGTGGCGTAGAAAGCTCTAATAAGGGAGCTTTTATGTTCCAGCCTCTTGGCGTAGATAGGGAAAGTTGGTAAAGTGTTTGCAGGGAGAAATAGTTACAGCTATACTATACAGTGCTGTATAGTGCTATAGACAGTGCTGTATTGTGGTACATTCAGTGGATTGCAGTGTGCTGGTCCATCTTCTTTCCATCCACTGTGCCTGGGTGAGGGGGGGGGGGCAGATTTAGATTCCTGGAGCCAGGTTTCAAAAATGGCAAGCATGTTAAAGGGATTGTCAATAAGAAGCATGCAAAGCAGTGAGCTTGTTACAGAAAGAGCGGGCATTGCAGAGGGCACATGAAAAGGAAGGACTTGCTCTAGGAAGCAGGAGAATAGAAATTGGGGTGCGTGGATTGCGGCTGCTGCCAGAGGAAAGGCAGTGCTGTTTAAGGGGTGAATATTAGAAAACAAAGGGCCGGGATTGGGACAAATATCCCCAGAAGTCAGGAGAAGCAGAAGGGTGAGTGAAGTGGAGATGAGAAAAGGTTTTACATGAGCGAACATGCCCCAGTGTCCAGGAGGTAACCCTAGCATGTGGGTTTAGAATGAGAAGGAGGTGATGAATGCAGTAATAGGGAGAGGGCAGGAGAGAGGGTGAAATATATAATCTGAGGGGTAGAGAAGTAGGGTAAAAGAAAGAAAGTTTAAGAAGGGAAGACACAATTGTGAGAAACAATGGTAGAAAAAGCAAGTTAAGCGATGGAGAGTAGTAATCAGATTTGGAACAGAGAGAGGTGGATGGGGAAAACTGGATCACCTGCAGTCTATCGGGAGCACTGTTGCTATATATTTTTGCTTTCTCCAAGTGCCTTATCTAAGTGCCCTGATGACACTTATATTAAAATAGACAATTTGGTTGAAATAGACATTACACAAGTTCCAGGGCCCCATGCCAAATGTGAGTTGCCCATAAGCACATCTAAATTTATAGGACTATGGGGTGGGGGATTGTATACTAATTAATCAATTTGGATATTATAAAAGACACATGGATCAAAGAGTAAATTCGATGACAAAATAAAGGGTCTCTGATGTTGTCCATGAGTATCTATTACACCATCTATTACACCACATACAGCTTAAAGGCTCCCCATTAAAGACTTGGTATTTTTCTCATATTACCCTCAAAGTTGCATTAAAAGGAGAACCCTATCTTAAGCTAATACCGAATTACTTGCTCATTGGATAGCTCCCTTCATGGGATTTCTATATCAAGGGGAATGTGCTTTGTGAATACTAATTTCGAAACCCAGGAGCTGTTTCCACATAGTTTGTTAAATTTAAATTTTTTTGCGGTACATTGGCCAGCTTCGGCTTTCAGCGCGGCTCAGCCGAGCCGATGCATATGCATTCGGCTCGACCGAGCAGCTCGGCAATGATCGGGGGCTGTACGGGCTATTGTGAATAGCCCGTACAGCACCCCCTCGGTTCTACTGAACCGAAGGGGTCCTGGGGCCGAAGCTAGCCGAAGGATCGGCCGAAGCTAGGGCCAGATCCTTCGGCAGCTTTGTGAATAGACCCCTAAGTGTCCTTTTGTTTCCAACTAGACATGTGCGTTGGCAAAAAATTTGTTTTGTTACGTTTTCATTTGTATTTTTCGTTCTTTCATTTTGTCAATTTGTTTCAGATTCAGATTCTCACGAATTCCAAATATTCATTGGCTGTAGTATATACAAATTTTCGTTAGTAACACATTTTTGTAGCAGCAAAGTGACATTAGACTAAAGAAAAAGAAAAAAAATATTTATTTTTTATTCCGCAAAAGAAAAAAAAAGAGTGAGGTCCCCCAAATTGATACCAGACCCCCCCACCCGAGTTAAAAATAAATACAAATAGTGTATGGGGTTCCCCCAAAAGTCATGCCAGGCCCTTTTTGTCTGGTAGGAATTTTAAGGGGAACTCCACCCCCTAAAATTCCTACCAGACCCCTGATCTGAGCACAAACCTGGCAGTGCCCCCACACCATACCAGGCCACGTGCCCTCTGCAGTGGCAGGGTGTCCCCATGCTGATGGGGACAAGGGCCTCTTCCCAACAACCCTGACCCTTTGGTTGTAGGGGTCTGCGAGAAAGGGGGGTGTATTTGCATCATGCTACCCTTTAATTAAGGGGCACCCCGATGCCACCCCTCTTTATGAATGAGTAAGGGGTAATTGTACCCCTACTCATTCACTAAAGGGTTAAATGTAGATAAAGAAACCACGCGTTTTGAAAAAGTCCTTTAATTGAAAAAAACAAAGTGTTTGTCAGTGTTTGACAATTCCTTTATTTAAGAAAAAAATTTGGCTCCATCGATGTAATTCAGGATGAGCGATGCCCGCAGACTCGACGAAGTAAAAAAAGTCCGGCAGCACGACTGCTATTCGTGAGCTCCCGAATGCCATTTGGGTCTGTTAGCCGAGGTGTCATATGAATAGTATTATGACAACTCGGCTCACAGACCCGAATGGCATTTGGGAGCTCACGAATAGCATTCGGGTCAGGGTTGTGGGGAAAAGGCCCTTGTCCCCATCGGTATGTGGACACCCTCCCAATGCCAAGGGCACGTGGCCTGGTATGGCGCAAGGAGGGGGGGTGCTCGATCGTCCCCCCTTTCCTGTCCTGCCAGTCCTGTTCTTGGATCAAGGGTCTGGTAGGAATTTTAGGGGGACCCCACATCCCCCCCACTTTTTGGGGGTGGGGTTCCCCCTTAAAAATGTGTAATAGACCTAAAGGGCCTTCATGCACTTTTTTGGAGGGGAGGTCCCTCCTAACATTCCTACCAGACCTAAAGGGTCTGGTATCAATTGGGGGGGGGACCTCCTGCTTTTTTTTTTTCTTCTGCGGACTAAAAAAAAAAAGTATTTATTCTAATGTCACTTTGCTGCAACGAAAATGTGTTTATAATGAAAATTCGTACATACTACCGCTAACGAAAATTCGAAGTTGAAGCTTGACACTTTAAAACTTCATTTGGGAAAGAAATTCAGATGCATTACTGATTACAATCTGACTACAGCACCCCCTCGGTTCTCCTGAACCGAAGGGGTCCTGGGGCCGAAGCTAGCCGAAGGATCGGCCGAAGCTACGGCCAGATCCTTCGGCAGCTTTGTGAATAGACCCCTAAGTTTACTAAGCACTGCTGCTTAAAGGGTGCTACATATATAAAATAAAACAAGAAAAAAAAACCTGCAATGGGGACCAGTAGCTAAAAAGCAACTACAGTTGTTGCGGACACACACAAAAAGGTATTCCTAAAAAGAAAAGTTGGGTCTCTAAACTGTGAACACAAAGGATAGGGGTACACAAAAATATGTATTCCACCATACTGCAATCCACAGTAATGTAGCAAATGTAGTACAGTATAGCACTGTATAGCAGTAACTAACTCTCCCTATACTAATTTAACACACACTGGCAAATGACTGCTGGGAACCAAGCCTTTTATATTGGGGGGCCTGGCACATAATAAAGCGCCCATCACTGACCCTTCTGAGCCATTCACTAGGTTCAAGAGCCACAAAATCGCTCATTAGTTCTTTAGGTCTGCTAACTGTGACAACTTGGGATCACCTGAAACCCATATCAGACCCAAACCTTATCCCTAGTCTGTACTATTTAAATCTCAAAATCTAAATAATATTGCAGTATTTACCCCATCAACTTTTTAACTTCTTATGTAAGCTTACTTACATCACATGCTTTTATAACAGCTTGAACAACATATATTTGCTTGGTCAGATGTGTTAAAGTGCCTCCATGTTTTTCAAGATTGTCACTGTTGACACACAGCAATCCACATAAGTTCAAAATCAATACCTATAATATACTATCGTAAAACTTCACTAAGCATCCCAAATGTCAGATGGAACAGGTGTTACCATAATCCAATAAAACAACATAGAAATCGATACTAGACAGGTACAGGTAAGCTGTAATAATCCTAACCTTTTAACCTTTACAGTTTCTATTTGTCAACATATACAATGATACATAGACAGTATACAATAACAGAGTATTTCTGAATGAAGTCCTATGTGGTGTTTTCACTTAAGGAAAGTCAAGGGCTAACACATCTATTTTAAATTTGTTGATCACAATGTTTTGGCTGCATTGAGCAATGATGAGTATTCCCATTTAATTCAATCAGAATTCACCCCACATCTAGCAAATGTGTGCCTCAGGGAGTAGTGAACTTTCACTTTTAACTGTGATATAACAAAATTAAGTAATGTACACAAGTAAAATAACTGTGAAATAAAGTTTATATTAACATGTTATCAAAATTTGGGTGCTGCCAACAAGATTATAAGAATCCGAAGACTTTTATTTTATTATTTTAAAAAAATAAAATGTCAAAATATTTTTTTACATTTTCATAGTGAAAATATAATGTATTAAATAGTATTCCATATTTAAATATAAAGCCAGCAGGTGGAGTTCAAGGACCCTCTTCTTAGAAAAACCCTCTATGTGGGACTGCCATGGACCTACAGCAAATTAAAATTAAAAATTAGAATAACAAACTACAGGAGTTACATTCTATTTCAAGTGCACAACCTTTATTAACAAACGCAGTTAAAAGCACAAAATGCAGACTGGGCAGACTCACCAGTTACAGCAGTAATGATAATGTACATATGCACAAATGAATAGTGCAGTTACTCTGTCTCTTAGGATCTGTATTCAACATATACTGCCAACCAATTCCCACCTAGATGCCATTTTGAAACCTCAAAAGTGCAACAGGTCACAAACACTTCCAAATTCAATATATAAACATTCTTTTAAAAATATGTTTAACAATGTATTCATTCATTTGTGCCTATTTATATCTGCCTAGAATTCATCTTAAGGATACCACCAGGGGGCATATTTATAAAGCAGTGTAGAGCTGCAGCTAATGATTATTTTCAAAATCGATTAGTTAGCCGATTATTGAGTTTGATTAATCGGTTAATAGGATAAAAAATAAAATACATTTTACAAAATGGCTCCAGTGATGGGCTACTAGTTTGTATTGAGATTGCAGTCCAGGAGCAAGCTTGGAGCGGTGGAAGTAAAAAAATAAAAAGTGTGGTGTGCAATATAGTGAAATGAAGGGGACTACAAAACCCAGCAATAGTACATTATACAGCACAATGCAGAATACCACCATCTATAGAGGACTACAAATCCCAACAATACATTATACAGCAATGCAGAATACCACCAGCTATAGAGGAATACAACAAATCCCAGCAATAGTACAGTATAGCTGGTGGTATTGTGCATTGCGCTGTATAATGTACTATTGCTGGGTTTTGTAGTCCTCTATAGCCGATGCCATTCTGCATTCATTGCTGTATAATTTTACACGTTTCATTTCAGTATATTGCACACCACACTTTTTTTTTCTTTTTTACTTCCACCGCTTCAAGCTTCCTCCTGTGATGGACTGCAATCTCAATACAATCTAGTAGTCCCATCACTGTAGCTAGTGGTATTCGGCATTGCACCACTGTATAATGTATTATTGCTGGGATTTGTAGTCCTCTATACAGCGCAATGCAGAATACCACCAGCTATAATGTACTATTGCTGGGATTTGTTGTACTCCTCTATAGCTGGTGGTATTTTGCATTGCGCTGTATAATGTACTATTGCTGGGATTTGTTGTACTCCTCTATAGGTGGTGGTATTCCGCATTGCACTGTATAATGTATTATTCCTTGATTTGTAGTCCTCTATACAGCGCAATGCAGAATACCACCAGTTATATAGGAATAAAAGAAATCCCAGCAATACAATATACATACAGTGTATAATGTATTGCTGGGATTTGTATTCCTCTATAGCTGATGGTACATTGTGCTGTATAATATACAGCATAATGTATACATATCCCAGCAATACATTCTAGAGCACCATGTGTGGGAAAGTGCAGGCTTACCTGAGCAGTCTACCAGCAACTTTTTTGCAGCGTGTGTGGAGCCATGAACAGGGCCAACCAATCGGAAGCCGATTAATCGATGATTGAAAAAGTTGACAATTTTTTCAATCATCGATTATAATTGATTATGTTGATTAGTTGTTGCAGCCCTAAAGCAGTGAATCTGACATTCATCAAACATTCACTGTAAGTGAAACCTCCAAGTGCATGTGTTTTAAATGTGAAATAAGGTGATCAATTCACCACCAGTTAATGTTTGGTGAAAGTCACACTCATTGCTTTATAAATATGTCTCTCAGTTGTCACCTTAGAGCAAAGGGTGTAAGCTCCTTCATTTGCTTTCTTTGTTTTTGTCATTACATTGCTGCTTAAAATGGCCCTTGCACTAAAATAGCAAGTTTCACTTATTTATTTAGTCCCCTCTACCATCTCAAAGCAATACAAAAAAGAAGAAAAAAAGAACCACATATAGAGGAAACAAAGTGAAATTCCCATTCATGAAATGTGAACTATTTACCTATATGCAGATGCATTCTTATGTAATATGTATTCTTAAAAATCTTTCACTTTCAGATTGTGAGAACCCCCTAGATCAGCTGCTATGCGTTCAATATATAGGGCGATGAATTCAGGGGTGGCAGGAGGTTCAAAGCAGTCAGTAGAGATTTAACCTTACCTATGTCCAAAACCATAGGTCTGGAAGAAAACAGATTTGTTTCAGAAATGCACAATAATGAATTCCATAATACTAGCAGTAGTACACTTATGTTTGTTAGTTCCTGTCGTGGGACCAGGGGTGCCCTGTTACCTGGGGACCAGCGGGCACGGTGAAGATTCTAGGGTCCTTCTTGGGGTGATTTGGCATGATGCTGGCGTGGCCTATTAGTCGCTATCAGATGTTATTTATTATATATCGTATAATACATAATGAAATGGTTTGTTTTTTTAAATACAAGCACTGCCTGATATCTGTAGCAATATCTTATATTGTAGTTTTGCCACTAGGTGCCTCACTACTGTGATAACAAAACATGTACGTAAACGCATTGGTTATTTGTTCATTGTGATTTACATGTCATTTGGCGATATTTTGTGCATCATTAAAATAGTTAGTTCATGCACTAGCACGTGTGCCAGCACTCCTAAGCAAGAGTTACTTTCTAAACATGGTGGCATCAGCTTTTTAAAGCCTCTGTATGGCTGAGCTCAGACAGAGGGAGAAAGAAGTAGCACAAGGAACCTACTATGTGGCAGTACTGTGTGAATCTCATAATTGGCCAGACAGATATACACATCTTTCGGCAGGAAAAACAACTCCCTTATATGTATTTCATCTGTGTATTTAGCTGATTGCCTGGAGTTCCACTTAATGTAACACAAGGAAATGTTTCCTTCTTAGATTTGCAGACATCTTGTGTAAAGGTATGCTCCAGATGACATATAGATGGACAAAATTAGTTGGGCGGGGCAAGGCACTTGTGACATCACCACATATTGAAGGGAGGGGCCACATGCATGGAAGAAGGAAGAAATTGGTGGTTTGCCTTTTGGGGCACATCTTCCAGAGTTCAGTTCCTCTTAAAGGTCCACTTATCAGCCACAATATACTGTAGTGTCCCTGAATGAAAATTAGGTGCACTTGGAGAAACAGTGGTGACTGAAGATGGAATGTGCATTCATTCTATTGACTGCTGATAAGAATAAAAAACAGTTTTTCACTAAAAAGTTGAGAAATTAGAGTGTCACGTCACAGTTCATGAGCATTTTTTTTTCTTTTGTTGCAAGTTAATAATTGTTTCATCTTCAGGTTTTACCCAACATATGCTATCCAAGGCTAAACTTTATTAGATAAGCTGTACAAACCACCTAGTCATCTAGGAATCAAAAGGTGTCAGATATAGAAATAGCAGCTTTCAGAAAGAAGAATGAACAAGATGAATGGGAAGTGGATACAATAAATTAAAAGAAAATGAAGTTTACCTGGTTGTGAGCCAAGAAGAGACTCTCTACATTGCACACTGCTATTGAGTGTTCTAAAACAAATTACGGTCAAATAACAATAATGCCTATAATACTAAGTACAGTTATTAGAAATTGTATATCAGCTCTTTCATTTGAAAAGTTATATAGTATCAGAGTAATAGCAACTGATTCATTGCTGGGTTATATATAGAAAAATGTGACTGCCATAGGTGTTGAATCTTTCATAAACTGTATTAAGAAATATTAATGGGTTTAATTGGATTTCTTGCTTTATTTTGAGATTTTAAACTTAGTTAGGTCAGCAGTTTGTTTAACATGAAAGCTTAAAGCTGAGCTCCAGTGTTACCACACAGATTTGGCAGGACATTTTATTCCACACAAAATAGGCAAAAAAATTAAAGCAGAACTGCAGTGAAAAAAAGCCAATTAATAGATAAAAAAGCAGATTTTGCTAATCCCTAAGAGTACTTTTTCCACCTCCTAGATGTCATCAGTCCTTGAGGTTGAATGATAGTCAGCATCACATAACCCAATAAAAAAAAATACATTTATTGATGTATTAATGAATACAGGACTGCATTCATTTTGGTGGTCCTCTAATGCATACTATACATTTTACTCTTAGTCCCTTCAAAATGTACTCTTGGGCAGACTTCGGATCTTCTCATAACAGGAGAAAAGGCTGATATAGGCAACTGCATAGCTGTGTTTAACTGGAGACTCCACCCCTTCCTTCATGCCCACCCACTTGAAACAAATCTGTCACCCCACACCAAATTCCCAGGGCGTAATTACAGTTTTATTTGCCCACCTGACTTCTATCCTTTAACACATGGGGCATCCATATGTTTAAAAATAGGAGTTTAAAATATTGAGAAGGACCTGCAAGAGTGGGATGAGTGTTGTGGTGCACTATTTCCTCCTGCTTTATAAAAGTTAATTCTGCGGAGAGAGCATATAAAGTGTTTGCTCCAAACTACCCCAACACTAGGGATGACATTCGAGCCGCTGAACAAACTGGCCCTAATTGGCCACTTTGCCCGCTAGTTTTACATGGCTGCTAGATTTTAAACAGTAAGGCATTTGTGGTGACATTATTGACCAAAAATGGCCATGGCCTATTAAGCTGGAAAAAAATAGCAGGATTCAGCTTCCACACACTTCTGTGGAGTCTGATGCTAAGTTCGGGGCTCGTGGACTTTTCTCTGGATACACCAAACATGACATGAGCAGAATCCCTACCCAACACCTGCTTCTGAGCCTGTCAAGCTATAGGTTATAGGAAACCTATATGGTATTCCTGCCCCAAACTGACTAGCCTCTGGTTCAAAACTTTCAACACAGTTCAACACCCAATTCTTGCCAATATCTAAACCCTACTATTTCCTTGGAAAGGCTAAAGGCATGAACACAAAACAACAAAAAACATTCACCATCTTACTTTTAGATGTGAAAGCAACCATTAGTCCATTTTGCAGAAGTAAAAGCCAGAATGAATACCGCCTCCCCAACTGTTTACCATCTTTTTGTTTCTCCTTTTACTCTCTTTTTTTTCTGTCACTTAGGTCCTCACCCTACCCACCCAATATTATTATTATAATAATTATTATTATTCAGGATTGATATAGTGCCAACAGTTTGCACAGTGCTGTACAACATATGGGGAGACATTACAATAAAACACCATAAAAAAGGATTAGAAGGACCCTGCTCGTGAGAACTTACAATCTGCAAGGACATGAACCTACCCAGACTTTGCATTCCCAAGAAATACCAATAAACCCACACTATTTTACCCCTTATCCAAAATAGATGAAATTGTATATGTTGTCTTCACTTTATTACCTAAATCAACATTTTATAAACACCTCTCCTATTAAAACACTTTACCTTAAAGTAAAACTGAAGCCAACACTTTTTTTAGTTTTGATTATAGAGAAGGAGTTTGGTTATAACCTCTGTCAGTTTTTTGGGGGGCTATCTGTGTCCCATTGGGGAGAGTTCCCTTTACTTCCTGTCTGATAGCCAAAACATGAAGTGAAAGGAAATTTCTTAGAAAAAAAGGAAATCCCTGGTGGTCAGCAGGGACCCTGGAACTAGTGTCCCCATTGAAAGATATTCCATCTAAATTTTGGATTTTCTTTCTCTTTCCCTTTCAGTGGTAACGGTCACTAGGACAAATAGAAAGAGCAAATCTCCCTAATGGGGACAAAGACAGCAAATAATACTTGTCAGGTGTTCTAGTCCCTTTGTACTCTATCCAAAAATAAAAAAAAGTTTTGACTTCAGTTGCACTTTAAGCTACGAAAGGTATACTACCTATCCTTCTGCCTATCAGAATGCAATCATGCATGGGTAATGTGTCAATCTTGCCTTGAGTTGCATTGATTTAACAATGCTTATTTTTATATTGCAAATTTGTTTTTGCCATGACTACCTTGTCTGGTAAATCATTTCACAATTTAACCACGTTTAACATAAAGAAACCTTTCCTAAACTGATTGAGAAAAAACTTTCTCTCCTTATTCAGCTTATGTCTAATTTTCATTTGTACAGTCCTTGGAATAAAATGTTAATGTGCCAGCTCTTTTTACTGGTCTTTATGATATGCAAACATCTTGATTAAGTCGCCTTTATCAAATAATTTTTCCAAATTAATCATACCCAAATAGTGTAATCTGCCTCTGAACTCTCTCTCATGTCATTTTTACAATATTGGCCTATGTTGGCCCCTTTATTCTAGATGTGGCCTTACCAGTGATTTATACAAAGCCAATACTATATTGACATCACATATTTTTAACAGCTTTTTATACATTTCAAGATTTTGTTTGTTTTTGCAGTTGCTGCATTAAATTGTGGCTTCCAAGTCTATTGTTAACAATAATCCATTTCCTTTCTCCATTTGTGCTATTTTCCTTTCCAAGGTGCATACCTATTTTTTCCACATTGCATTTAATTTGCTATTTAAATGCTCATGTTTGACATTTTGACAAGTCCCTTCTGTAATATATGGTTTGCTACAAGATTAGTTATATAACGTCTGTTAAAATGCGTTTAAATTATTTACACATTAGAAGTTAGGCTTACTGGTAGTTACTTGATTTTAGCATTACATCCTTCTTAAATAACGGAATAATAACTGCTGTGCACCAGTCTTGTGGGACAGTCTTAGTGGAAGAAGTCAAAGAAAATAAGATACATTGGTATATTAATCACAGAACTGACTTATTTAATTCATGGGGACAGATGTTATCAGGTACCTTATATGTCTATTTTATTTAGATGTAACCATCCCTGTTCCTTTATTAGGCTAGTGTATGTCATATATTTACAGATTTACGTACGTACTATTTTTTGTACCTTCCAAGAAGAGTCGTTGCTTCCTGGGATACTACCAGGAGAGAAGGCTGTGTTGGATGTCTTTTGCCTCCCAGGCCTGCTTCCGTGAGAGGGTGATGCAGTTGGACTGTGTCTTAGAGTCCTGGACGATTTATGTTGCCTTGCTTCAGGGAACATTTAGAAGGAGTGGACAGGGAGGTGGCTGTCTGTGCGGAGAATGTTGAGAAGATATGTCATTGCTGAATAGTGTTCTTAAGAGCTGGGTACAAGCTGCTGCCAATGAACATTGCAGGAAGTTCTGGCTGCTCATACTACACTGTGTCTTAGAGTCCTGGACGATTTATGTTGCCTTGCTTCAGGGAACATTTAGAAGGAGTGGACAGGGAGGTGGCTGTCTGTGCGGAGAATGTTGAGAAGATATGTCATTGCTGAATAGTGTTCTTAAGAGCTGGGTACAAGCTGCTGCCAATGAACATTGCAGGAAGTTCTGGCTGCTCATACTACAGGTGCTTGTGCCATCTGGTGGTGCTTTCAACAGTCTATCTTTGTATGGGTTAAAGGCCCATTATGACTGTAATTAAAACTTATGAACCACTTTTGCCTACTTATGGGTATCCTATGCTCTATCACTCTCTCCTTGGATTTATTGAGCTTAATAAATCTCCTCTATTACTCTAAAGTGACTGGCACCCAATTCTATTCACCTCACAAAGAGTCAAGAATTTTACACCGCGGTTTGAAATGCTGGCCCACCAGTGGTAAGGGGGTGCTACAAAACATATAAAAGCAACAGCACTATCATTTAGTTGTACACATTCTGCACTTTCTTGAAATGCAGTAGGGATGGGGGTGTTTTACAACCTTCAAGGATATAGTGAGAAGTGAAGAATTGCAAATAATGCATAAATGGGCAAGTCACCTGAGGTGCAAAATGGGAGGCAGGGCCAGGCAACAAAGGGTTAACCCTTTTGCTGCATAGCCCTCCGGAATGCTTTTAACCTCAGCTGGCCGCACAATTTTTACCATTGTTTTAATTTTCTCTTGTTTCGTTGCTAGCGTTTGTAAAATCCCCCAAACCATATATTTTCTGAAAGCAAAGGCCCGGTAGAATTAAAAGATAGTTCTACAAATTTTGTAGGTCCTGCAATAATTGTGCAAATGTTTGTCAAATTAATATTAAACTGTTAAAAATACACAATTTTATTGATAAAATTTAATACACAATTCAATTGATAAAAAATCAGAATCAGTGCACAAAAAAAAATACTTTTCTGACTAAAGAGGTTCTTCACAAAGCTGCGGAAGGCAGCCAAGTGAATAACCCAGCCGAAGTGAGCCAAACAACGTTTGACTATTCACTACGACTCAGTATGGCCGTACATCAGCTGAAATCAGCCGTACATCGGCTGCCTTCGGCTGCACTTCAGTCAGCCAAACATGCTCTGCATGTTCAGGTAAGCCGAAGTGCAGAAGGACTTTGACTCAGCCGATCCAACATCTGGATCGGCTGAGCCGAAGCTCTGACAGCTCACTTGCTGCCATTCGCCCCTATTCACATAACGGCAGTGAACGGCCCCCGAGCGGCATTCGGCTCGACTATGCTGCTCGGTACCTCCGTGGTACCATGCAGAATAGAAAATAGTAAAAAAAAAAACGTTTTTAAAAAAGGTTCAAATATTTTTAAAATGTAAATAAATACTAAAATGAAAAAATAAATAAAGATTGTTTTAAAGAAAAAAAACAATAATTGGGCGGAGCTAGCAGTGACGGTTTTCTCCTCTCATTCTCCACAATGAGGTATTTTCCAGGTCACTAATACTAGCTTTTACTCAGACTATCCCATGTCTTACGAGGTCTAACAGTGACAAATTCAGAGAAACTCTCAGGGCTTCCGCATGGTCTGGCGCAATTGTGGATCATGGGTTAACGCTCCCATTGCCACTGTTTTTTTTTTACATAAGAACACTGTCCACCCTTTAATTCCACAAATGTAGGAGCCAGCTTAAAATGGGTTCCCGGGACCTCTGTTTTTATTGCGTTGCCATCTTGTGCAATTCAGTTTTATAACACTCCCTTATTCTTCAAATTCTACAGGGTTGTGTTAATACACTTCCCCATATGCCATGTCTTCTCTCATGCTGCCTATTCCTATGTTTTTCCTTTCCCATTGGGTGGTTACAATCTTCAGTAATATAAAATTCTATCTCCTCATTCTCACTATTGCCTAAGGAAAGTGCATCCTCACAATCCCAGATGTGAGATGTGACAATGTCACATACCCTGGCTTTACTAATAGGTTTATGGCCCGTCCTTTTCCTTAAGACATTATTGATTCCATCATAAGGGCTGCAGCCGCTCTTGTAAATCATCGCACCAGCTATCAGTTGATCATAAACTTGTAAATATGATACATGACGTATTTGATGTGCGGTGCAAAGGTTACAGCATCCGCAAATGCACAAGAATCTTCAAAAGAAAAGTAAGCCAGATTTTAAAAGTACCACTCATAGACAAAAAATATATTAAACCAAATATTTTATTTTACATAGATAATTAAAAACTTTCTAAGAATTTTGGTCATGAAAGCAATAACCATCACATAATTTTACCCCTCCATATGGAATCCCATAACTCACTAGACACCTATCGCTATTGTGACCTTCCTAAATGTATTATATTATTGTCCTTTCACATCTTCATGTTGGTACCACAGTGGATGGGTATAACTCGACGTGTTTCATGGTTGTAATAGATACTATTTCCTAAGGTACAATGGAGGTCTGTAGTGGTCATTTATTCATAATTTGAACCACAGGTGTGACCACAAACCCTCCCGCAAATGCAGAGGCAAACAGAGAAAGAGGTGAAGCACAAGGACTGCTATTTATCTTTCCTATACTTGTAATACTATATGATGCAGACGATTCTAAAAAAAGGCATTATAGACATCCCAGTGTATCTCAATTATATATTTTGCTTGAGAAAGCTATATATGTTGCTTAATGAGGCTTGCCTAAAATTATGCTTTTGACGCAGCAAGGGCTTCCAACAATGGCATTATACTTCAGAGGATGTCATAAGATCTGGAGCCCATGGCTTGCTTCAAAGTACAGCAAATGTTCCCAAGATAACATTAAAAATCAGATGATGTCATGAAATCTAAAGCCAAAGACTAGAAATAATATTCATGTCTATGAAGAAATAAAGGGGAAGTAAATCCATCAAACATTCAGTGGGTATAGAAAAGAATCACCCCCCTTTAAAATAATCATATTTTGTTGCTTTGCAGACTGAAATGAAGACAGACACAGTTTTTGTTTTATCCAGCTGTGTTTACTCTGCAACTTATAACATTCAAATGAAAGATATAAAACCAACATGTCAGAATATTTTTTTTTTTTTTATTCAAAAACAGAATCACTGAGTTGGAAAAAGGATCACCCCCTTGTGTCAGTATTTTGTTGAACCACCTTTTGCTTTAATTACAGCCTTTAGTCTATTGGGATATGTCTCTACTAATTTTGCACATCTAGACTTTGCAATATTTGCCTACTCTTCTTTGCAGAACTGCTCAAGTTCAGTAAATTTGATGGTGACCGTTTGTGGACTGCAGTCTTCAAGTAATTCCACAGATTTTCAATGGGGTTTTAGTCTGGGTTCTGACTAGGCCATGCAAGGACATTCACCTTTTTCTCCTTCAACCACTGTGTGGTAATTTGTGCTGTGTGCTTTGGGTCATTGTCATGTTTGAGGGTAAACCTTCCTCCCATTGACAACTTTCTGGCAGAGGGCAGCAGATCGTCCTTAAGAATTTGACGGTATTTTGCTCCATCCATTTTTCCTTCTATCCTGGCAAGTGCTCCAGTTCTGCTGCAAAGAAACACCCCCATACCAAGCTATTACCACCTCCATGCTTTACTGTAAGAATGGTGTTATTTGGATGGTGTGCTGTATTGGATTTCCGTCCAAACATATTGTTTGGTGTTGAGGCCAAACAATTCAATTTTAGTCACATCTGACCATAACACCCTTTCCCATGTGGCCTCAGAATCCTCAAGGTGCATTTTGGCAAAGATCAGTCGTGACTGCATGTGGCCTTTCTTGAGAAATTGCTTTTTTCTTTTTAACCTCCCATACAAGCCACATTTGTGAGAATTTGTGATATTGATGTCACATGCACACAATCACCACTTTGTCATAAATCCTTGCAACTGCTTTAAAGTTGCTGTAGGCCTCTTGGTAGCCCCTCTGACCAGTTTCCTCCTGGCACTTTAATCCAGTTTGGAGTGACGCCCTGATTTTGGTGTTGTACCAAATCACTTCCACTTCTTAATAATAGACTTCACTGTGTTCCTAGGCATTGATAAAGCCTTTGAAATTTTTTTGTATCCATCTCCTGACTTGTGCCTGTCCACAGCTTTATCCCGGAGATCTTTTGACAGTGCCTTGCCACCCAAAGTTGATTGTTTGCTTCAGTTGCACTACCAGGGACTGAAATGAAAGCTCTCTCCATGCTGAGCTAATCAAAATGACCACAGCTGGTCACAGTTGAAAGTCAAATGGATTTTATGTGCCATTGAGAAGGTGATTAGCTACACCGATTGTGTTTACAAGTCATTTTTAGAAGGGGGTGATGCTTTTTCCAACTCAGTGATTCTGTTTTTAATTTTGTAAAAAAAAATTCTGACATGTTGGTGTTATATCTTTAACTGGATGTTATAAGTTGCAGAGTAAATACAGCTGAATAAAACAAACACTGTGTCTATCTTCATTTCAGGCCGCAAAGCAACAAAATGTGATTATTTTAAAGGGGGTGATTCTTTTCTATACCCACTGTAATAATAGTAGAGGGGATCCCAAAACACAAGGTGGGGTTCAGGGGGGGGGGCAGTATTTACAAATCCGAGCATGGGCCTAGTAAAAAGAGGGTGGGGAACGAGCGAGGCCATATGCCCTTGGCATTGGGAGGTTGCTTTTTCAGGGCAGAGGGCCCCTGGAAAAGCCCCTTGTCCCCATGCCGATGGGGACAAAGGCCTCTTCCCCACAACCTGGGTCCAGTGGTTGGTGGGGTCTGTGGGTCACCCAGATGCCACCACCCCCCTTGAAAAGACGTAAGGGGTAGTTGTTACACCTACTCATTCAGCAAAGAGTTAAGAAAATGTAAATAACAGAACACACCTTGAAAAAATCCTTTATTTGAACAAAATAAATTTTTAACAATTCCTTTCTTTAAAAAAAAAGGCTCAAAATATGTAATCCATCATCAATCACGTCATCCAGCAATGTAATTCAATGTCAATCACGATGAACGACACCCGTAAACTCACCAAAAACAAATAAGGCCCGCCGACCTGACTGCCCACGTCGAACTCCCGCTGCAAAATGACAGGTCTAGCCCGAATGTGTACAAATGGGCAGAGCGGGTTGTGACAACTTGCTCTGTCCATTTGTTTGCATGCCTTAACAGCTCACTGTCCTGAAATGGCATGTAAAGTAATGGGCGGCACAAGTCCCCTGACGTCATGGGGTTCGCCCTGCCCATTTTTTCTTCATGCCATTTCAGGTCAGTGAGCTGTCATGGCATGAAAACAAATTGGTAGAGCGAGTTGTGACATCAGGGTTGGCATCTGGGTGCCCCCTTTATTAAAGGGGGCTACCAGATACAGCTGAGCCCCCCTACCCCAACCACAGGCTAGGGTTGTGTGGAAGAGGCCATTGTCCTCATCGGCATGTTGACAAGGTGCTTTTCCATGGGGTCCTGGGCATGTGGCCTGGTATGGTGCAGGGAGGGGCGCTTGCTTGTCCCCTCCCTTTCCTGCCGTTCAGGTCTGGTAGGAATTTTAAGAGGGACCGTGAGGGTTTGGTATGACTTTTGAGGGAAACCCCACGCAATTTTTTTACATGGGCGTCCTTCCTAACATTCCTACCAGACCTAAAGGGACCCCCCACTGTTGTTTTCAAATTCTATTTTTTTACATCTTGCACAGGATTCGGTCCGCTTAGGCGGACTGTTCTCCCTGCTTCAGCTGTGTGTTCGGCTGTGCTGAACCGAAGCATATGCGTTTGGCTCGGCTGCTTGCTTTGTCAATAGCGTGTATAGCAGCCTTTCAGTTTGGGTAATGAAGTTTTTGACCTGGATCTGGATATTAGGTACCACACCCCTGGTAATGGTATGCAGAAAAAGTTATTTTAAAGAATGAAAAAGTGGGGGTTTTGAAAGCACCAGATAAATGACAACTCCAAACAGAAAAATATATAAAAAATATATTTATTTCGTATAAATCTTAAAAGAGAAAAAGGGGGGCTCAATGCCAATGATAAACATTATTAAACTAGATAGTCCCTACAAAGCTCTTTCCACATACACAATACCTCTCCATTTACAAAACCGACATGATTCACCCTATGTTCTTATGGACATACATGATTGGGGTTAGGGTGCCAATGACCAGAATACATACAGAGGGGCCCTTAACAAGGATGTTCATAGGGCTGTGGAATGGAATAATGCTCTCCGCTAGCACTGCCCTAGGAGCAGAATGTGACCCTAGGAACAAAACATGATTCAATTGGTAAATGGGAACAACTATTCAAACATGATTAAATACAGAAGACAATGCTAGTTCAGTTAGAGATCCGCATGATTCCTCATCCAAATTGATGGATTTGACGTATTTGTCCACAATATTGCTTCATCTAGTGTCCACAATATGTAGGTATTGACTCTGTGGGTAGTGCTTGAAGGGTTGGAGGGTGTTCTCCACTAACACCAACCCGTAAGCAAAGTATAGCCACCTTGAGGATTCATGCAAAGGTAATAACAATGATTGTCAGAGATTTCACATAGTTTAGGGTACATGATTAAGGCATATTGCAGATGGTCATAGTTATGTCAAACACAGTGCGATTCACCATTGGATTACATGCATATATATAATCAAGTTAATTCATTCTGTGAGGATATCACGAAATTCATATATAGATAACAAGAAATACATGAAATACAGTGAGCAGGCTTATTAGCCCTGCCCTACACTCAAAATATAGCTACCATAATAGGCTGTATAGTTAAATTCTGTAGTAAAAATAAAAGTAAAGTGACAGTGCTTGTAAAGCTCAATCAGATAGTAGGACAGGAACTTATGATGACAAAAAGTTCCCACTATGTCATGATGCCGGAGACCTAGCTGGTGATAATGTGGTCGATGGTGACTGCTAATGAAGGGTTAGGGTATGGAAGAGCGACTTCAACGTTTCGCGCAGCTCTGCGCTTCTTCAGGAATGGAAGGGAGATATCTACTAGTTTTACACAGGCAGGTATATGCGTGTGTTCCCAAGCGAAAACTGCCCGGACGGCAAATCCCATATGATCCTTCCCAGGGGGCCAAGGAGGGGTGAGAGTCAGATGACCCCGATTTTGAGCAGGGGGCGAAAGGCAAAGGGCGTGGTGAGGGTCTCGGATAGATGTGTCCCGCTCACTGAATTTGTCACCAAAAAGAAGAATAGAATGCCGTCTCGTCTCTACTCCCACAGAAGAAGAGACAGTTTAGCCAGACGCCTCCACGCCACCAACCACCAGGAACGCCGCATCGAGGCTGCAGCCTTTCAGTTTGGCTGAAACAAAGGGTTCCTGCAGCTAAAGCGAGCCGAAGGATTAGTCAAAAGTTCGGCTAAATCCTTTAGATGTTTTGTGAATAACCCACTAAATCTTGTGTACCTACCTGATACAGTTATTTTCTTCACAAATATTTTTCACAGTTTTTTACCATATTGAAAGGACAGGTTGACAGCTTTCTTGTTGCAACATCTTCTGGATTATTAGTATTAAAATATAGAAAAATAAACATCTTTTGTCTTTTTAACCTTGCTCTGTTACTATACAGCCCATAATATGAACACTGTCTACCAAGATGAAGGCTGACATTTTTCTTCTTACACATCTTGGCCCATCTGCAGCTGCTGGATAGTGTATACACATTTCAAGCTAAGAGGCTCTTCTTTGCAGTTTCCATAGTAACCCATGTTTCTTGCCCTTGCTTTCAGCTCATTGTTGAATGCTGCTGATGTACATTTTGCTACTGTTCATGTAATTGGGGGGTTTCTCCTATTGAGTGAACTAAATTTGAGGTAGGTTCTTAAAATGTACATTATAGTATGACTCACAGCTATGGTATCTCTCAGACATATTGAAGGCAGGACAAATTAAAAGCATTGAAGATGTGAAAAGAGACATAATCCATAGCAGGCACTCACAAATTAATAACACATTCCGTTGATTTGACTTACTGAATTTTACGTACGAGCAGTCTTATTATTGATTTAGCCTATTTGTATTAGTAATTAGTAAGAATGCAACACATTGCTCTTTCTTGGTTCAATTTGTGTGATTATATTTCTCTATATTATTGAACCCTATACAAAATGTGTGGTGAAAAATAGTAAATGAAAGTGTACCTTCATGCATTTTGATACCTCTTTTTACTACCTCTTTTCAAAAAAGCAAAGAGCTATTGGGGTTCATTTACTAAAGGTAAATAGGCTGTTCACTTTGCAAAGGAATTTTCACTTTGCAGGGGACGTTTTCCTTAGTTTGGTGAATGTGGTGAAGTTTCACTTTGCAGAGAATACCCAATCATGTGCAAGGAAAATAGAAAAAACTGTATTTTTGCTTGCACATGATTGGGTGATAGAACTCAGAAGGGCTTCAACTCATTCACTAGGGGGAAACTTTACCTGCAAAGTGCAAATTACCTTGCAAAGTAAACGGCCTACCTGCCATTACTAAATAACCCTCTTAGGCAAAGTTTATTAACAGTGGGCAACCAGACTTTATTGCATTTTACAAACAGCCAATTAAAGTATATGTAAACCCTAACAATTACCTTTTCTTATTTGCTTCCATTTGATCTGTTAAATTAACATTTTACATTATTTTGTTTTGTAAAAACTTGTTCACTGAAGTTCAAAAAATACCATCATGTTAGAAAAATCTTCCTGTGCTCTGTCTGTGCTGCATTCCTATCAGTTAGCATTGTTTCCAAGTCTCTCTGTGAACTGCAAAACACTTCCCTGATGTTATGAAAAAAAGAAGAGGGGAAGGTGTTCTGCAGGCCTTGCACGCTAACAAAGGGTAACAATGCTTCTTCTCCATAGATGCAGTACAGTGAGTAAGCCCTGTTACCCTAGGACAAGAAGTGTGTTACTGGCAGGATCATCAGGTGAAAATAAAGGAAATAACCGTGAAAATAAATCTGCTAATCTGCTAATATAACATTTTTGTTCTTGGGTTTATACTGTATATGCTTTAATTTTTTATAAGAAAAATGCAGAATACAAAGAAAGTAATAGATATGAACAAACCGATACACAACAGACAGAGCCACTTCACTGTATACGGTCCAGTTTTGAGCACCAATCCACAGAAAGGATTTCCTTGAGCTGGAGCGAGTCCAGAAACGGGCAACTAAACTAATGAAGGGGCTGTAGGACCTAAGCAATGAGACAAGGCTATTCAATTTAAACATGTTCACGCTGGAAGTGAGGAGACTAAGAGGGGACATGATTTTGATGTACAAAATGTTTAGTGGCGATGGCAACATCTGCAATAAACTTTTTACTATAAACTCTGTAACAAGAAATAGAGGCCACCACCTAAAACTGGTGGAGAAAAGATTTAACCACAAGGGGCGTAGGGGCATTTTTCCAGTTAGAGCGGTTGAAATCTGGAACTCGCTGCCACAAGAAGTTGCATTAGCAAAGAATATTGAATCATTCAAAAACCATTTAGCTACCTTCCATAGAGACCACAACATACAGGGGTACAGGTACTCTTAAAAATTAGACCACACAGGGATCCATATACACACACACACACACACGCACGCACGCACGCATGCACACACACACACACACACACACACACACACACGCACACTCACATACAGACACACAAAGGTTGGACCAGTGTCTTTATTCAACCTCAAATACTATGTAACTATGTAACCCTTATCTTCACTTCTCTGCTACTGACTACCTCTATGACAAAATCTCACCCCTGTCCTGCCCTGATCTGGCTACTTCTGTCTTCAACAGTTTGCTCTCATCCTCCCTAGACACTTTGGCTCCTCTCACTACACGCACTACATTTAGGCTGCATCCACTACAACCATGGCAAACAGAAGAAACCAGGAATCTTAAAAGACATAGCCACGCTCTTAAGCGAGTGTGGCATAAAACTGAGTCTCTGCAAGACTTCGCCCTGTATAAAGCTACCCTCTTAAAATATGATTCCTCTCTCCATGCTACCAAACAGACTTATTTTGTCACTCTCAATAACACATTATCATCTAGTCCTTTTCAACCTTCTTCTACTTTGAAATCTCTACTATGTCCCCAACCGCCTCCACCCACTAACTCATTCGCTGCCCAGGACATTGGCATTCATTTCAAAAACAAGATTGGTGCAATTTGTGATGAGATCTCCATTGTCCAGTCACATTCCCCAACTAATTTACCAGGTCCACCATCACATTTGTTACTACCTCTTTTGACCCCTCTAAATCACGCAGTGATCACCCCAATACCCAAAAAAAACAGTGCGGGACCCCACCAATCTTAACAAACTGATACCAACCTCCTTACTCCCATTCACCTCTAGGGATGGGCTCGATGTTTGGCGAACACACAAACTATCAGGGCGTTCGGAATGCTGTTCGCCTGCCGAGCGCCCCACAAGGCACTGCACACCACACAGTGCATTTGTGAGAGCCCTGATTGGGTAAAGCAATGCACCTGACCAGAGGTCAGGTGCAAGACTTTTTTCCCCAATTATGGCACAGTGCACTGCACTGTCCTGTCAGGTTCCAGACAAATGTAAACAGTTCGGCGGAGTTAGCAGTGATGTCACTGCTAGCTCCAGCCACTTGATTATGTTTTGTCGGCATCCGTCAGAATGCCATTCTGCGGCGGGGGTTTGTCGCGAGCGGACAGGTCGGCGGGCGGCGTTTTTTTTTTATTATTATTTCTATTTCATTTTAGTGTTTTTATTTTGTCGAGTTGTCGTCGTCATGGACAACGCTGGATGTCGTGATTGACCTTAGGCTTATGGCTGTGGATCAATTTTTTTATTTTTTTTATTTTTATTGAATGATTTGTCAAAAATCCTTTGGTTTTTTTTTTTTTCCAAATAAAGGATTTTTCAAAAGTCTGGTCTTTTTATTTACAATTTATTTTAACTCTTTAGTAAATGGGTAGGGGAAGGGCCTCTTCCCCTCCTGCCTGCACCCCCACAACCAGTGCCCCAGGGCTTGGGGGGAAGAGGCCCTTGTTCCCATTGGCACGGGGACAAGGTGCTTTTCCAGGGGCAACCCTGGAAAAGCACACTCCCAGTGCCAAGGGCATGTGGCCTGGTTAGGAATGTTAGGGGGGAACCCACGTTTCCCCTCCCATTTTTGGGAATGAAGTTCCTCCTTAAAACTCCTATCAGACCTTAAGGGCCTGGTATGAATTTAAGGGGGAACCACACATGCTTTTTTTTTTTTTAATTTGGTCCCGCCTAAAATTCCTGCCAGACCCCAAGGGTCTGGTAGGACTTTTGGGGGGAACCCCACACTTTTTATTTGTATTTTTATTTAAACAGGGTCCCTTCTAACATTCCTAACAGACCTAAAGGGTAATTTTTTTATTTTTAAATGTCACTTTTTGCTGCAGCAGGTTCTATACATCGTGCAGATGGACCACTTTACAGGCAGTTTGAGGGGGCCCCCCAGGCACGATATTTAAAGGAATTTTTTATTTTTATTGTTTCACTTTAAAGGGTTATTAAACCCTCTGGGTTTCTTGCATATATCTATTGCTAACGAGCAGTAGATGCATGCAAAAAAAAAGGGTTAATACTTACCTTTACCTTTGTCTTCCCCGCGCACTCCCGTCCGAAAATGTGAACATTCTAGGCCAGCCACAAAGCATCTTGGGGCGGGCGCATGCGCAGTTCACATTTTCGGCCAGGGCGGGAGGAGTGACACTAGGTAAGTCTATGGATGCGTGCACATGCATGCAGACACCGTGGTACAGGAAGTGCCAGCAAGCTCAGAGGAGTCCGCGCTGGATCAGAGACCCACCAATTAACATTGGGGGAGGGAGAAATATTTTAATGTCACTTTAAGCAATGTTAAAATCCCTGCTCCTTTAAAAACTGTATTTTTTAAAAGTGTTTTTTGCATTGATACATGTCCCCCAGGGCAGTACCCGAATTCCCATACCCTTTTTATGGCCAATAACTTGCATATAAGCCTTCAAAATGGGGACATTTGATTTTCAGAGCTCTGGTCCCTTGCACTCATTCATTTCGAAGTTCGAGTTCAAACTTTTTCCATGTTCTAAAGTTTGAAATCAAAACGAACTGAGGTGTGTTCAGCCCATCACTATTCACTTTCAAACTCCTAGAATGCCTAATCTACAACTGCCTGAGCCACCACTTCACTAATAACAATCTCCTCAACCCCTTACAGCTTTCATCCCCATCACTCCACTGAAACTGTTCTCCTAAAACTCACTAATGACTTACTAACTGCTAAAAACAATAGCCACTACTTCTTTCTCTTGCTATTAGACCTCTCTTCTGCTTTTGACACAGTTGAACACCAGCTGCTCTTCAAAAAACTCTACTTGTATGTCCTCCAAGACTCTGCTCTCACATGGTTCTCCTCCTACTTAAGTGCTCCTTTAGTATCCCCTACAAATCTAGCTCCCAATCTCCTCTTCCTCTTTACCCCTTCTCTGCTCTATCTACGCCTCCCCCCTTGGTCAGTTGATAACATCACATGGCTTCCAATACCATCTGTTTCCTGATGACATTCTATTCTATTGCGTAAAAGCAATAGAAATTCTTTAGGAGCTTGATCTTGAAGTGTTTGAGAGGACCTACTACAGGTTTCACTATGTTAAATCAAAGGTTTCCCTGGTGTTTAGTTGTTCTCTGCTCAGAGAAGTGTAAAACACTTATTGAAAAGCTTATAAAAGTTAATATGTGGAAAGGTGGGAAATGCGGGACATATGTTATTAAAAAAAGTGTGCATTATGTTTTATGTAAAATTGTCGAGAATTAAAACTTAACTTTTAATCAATGATTTGTTGCTAAGAAAAATGTAAATTAAATACAAATAAGTAAAAAATACTGTCAAGGGCCACACAAAAGAGGAAGTGTGTAATAAATGAAAAGAGAAGTGGTAATCCCTGTTAGAGGATAGTCTGTATTTCTATTTCCTCATTTATATCTATAGGTGCTGGAGTATTTAATTTGTAAATCCAATAGGTCTCACCTTTGCATAGGCGCTGAAAACGTTCCGCTGAAGAGAAATTATCAGAAATGTGCTCAATTGCAAAAATTAGAAGATCCTGGATTCTCTTGTTATGTTTGAGATTGCAATGTCTTGGGACATTGTGGTCGAAGTCTCCTTTTTCGATAAGTCTATGTTCCCCAATTCTTTTATGTATTGGGCGTATGGTATGGCCTATGTAGACCATACCATTTAAGCCCGTACACGACATGGTCATGTGAACAGGTGATAAATTGTTTGGGTTGATGGGTATTATTGAGATGGTCTTTAAATTCAGATTGGCCATGGTGGATGAATTGGCAGGTCAAACATTTTGTTTTTTTGCCCTGGAAGGTACTGACTCTGTTATCAAATAGAAAATGTTTTTGGTGTGTTGTGGGACATTGGACAAACTAACTGAGAGCTACCATGTTTTTGATATTTTTGGCCTTCCTAAAATTGACTGACATCTAGGTTGGAAGTAAGGGACCCAATCTCGTATCTTTAAGCAATATATGTCAGTTATTGTAAATCGCTCGCTGAATGGCATCATGACTATCATTGTAAGTTGTGATGAACCTCACAGGGGATTCTGGGTTTGCATGGTCCTCGATGGTTGGAGTAAGCATCTTGAATTAGTTGTCCTAAATACTCCTTTTCTTTAAATTTATCCAGAAGATGGGTGCTTGATGATATGTAGTCAGAATCTTCTGTACAATTTCTTTTGAGCCTACAGAATTGACTCTACAGAATGTTGTGTTTCCACCTTGAATGACAACTGTAGAAATGTAAATAGGAATTTCCCCCAGTCAGTTTTACATGATTTCTAGTGGTTATTTGGCTTCTTTTTGAGGAAAGTTCCAAGTCCAGGAACACCAGTTCTATATGGCTAACCACATGTGTGAAAGAGAGACCCAGGTAGTTGTTGTTACAGTGGGAGACAGGGTAGGACACACTATCTCGATTGCCATCCCAGATGATCACAATGTCATCAATGTATCGACTGTAAAAAACGAGATGTTTCGCATATGGGTTATTCTTCCAGATATTGAATTCTTCCCAGTAACCCATGGTAAGGCTCACATTACTAGGTGCATGATTGGCGCCCATCGCTGTGCCTTGGACTTGAAGATAGAAATTACCCAAGAAGGAGAAGTAATTGTGCTTTGACAGTAAAGTCTGTATATTCTCAGATGAACTGGGCATTTTTATGGTTAAGTGTTGAGGATGACAAATGAAACTGTAAAGCATTGATTCCCACAGCATGGGGAATTTGAGGTATACAAAGAACAGACATCTAAGGAGACCCAACAGTGTGATGGGTCCCATATGTAAAGAGAGGTGACCTGAATACTTTATGTAAGATGGAAGTGCTCTGATCATGGGTTGAGAAATTGATCAATGTATATGGATAGACTACTAGTGAGGCTATTTGTGCTGGCTATGATTGGATGCCCTGGGGGGTTCGTACAGTTTTTGTGTATTTTTGGTATGTGGTAGAGATATGGTGTATTAGGGCACTGGGGATATAGGAATGACCTTTCCTTTTTTGAGATAATACCCATACCCATTGCTGCTTTAGTGAGGATATCTAGCTCTAGATATCTAGAAAGTGGGTCTTTATTAAGTTGTTTATATGTGAATTCATCAGACAATAGCCTTCGAGCCTCAGAGATATAGTCTTGGCGTTTTTGAATAACAATCCCACACCCCTTTTGTCCGCTTGTTTGATAATGACATCTCGATTGGAAGCAAAATCTTTAAGGGTCATGGTTTCTGCAGGATTAAGATTAGGATGTTTATTGGCAGTTTTGCAGACGTTTAAAAGATCCGAGTAAGTGACGTAGTAAAAGGTGCCAATAAATGGATCTTTCGAATGAAAAGAATAAAAAATAGGCTTGGATTTAAGGGATGTGCGTATTGTTTCTGGATTTGTGAGACAAACCAAATTCCAATCAAGGGGAAGATTGTGATCAGCAAGTTCATTGAGTATTTCCAAGATCTCACCATCTATGGAGTCCTTTGGAATTCTTGACATCAATCAAACCAACTTGTAACCAGCCAGAATATACCATAAGGGAACTGCTCCTAGCATTACAGAAAAGGACAATCCACCGCAATTTTGAAGACCGTGACAACTACAAGCACACCAGCACATCTGCATCAAGTGAGTGCCATTCATTTCAGTTATTTCTGGATAGCTTCATAGTATCAGAACACTTATTACATTTTATTTAAGCCCCTTTCACCAGAATTATTACGTAGCTACAAAATGCTATTTATTCAATCCTCGTCATCAGCATTTGTATTAGGTTGTAGAGCTCTTTTTTTGTACTTTTTTTCTCTTATATTGTAAAGCACTGCACAAACTATTGCACTATATTAATCCTGTATAATAATATTAATAATAATAATAATATAATAATACCAATAAATTAACCCTATATGATCCTTTACAGCATTTCATGATTCTTCAACTTTCCTAAATATGTGCTTATAGATATATCCAGTCAACAGAGCTTTACTCAACTACTGAATTGCATAATTCTTAAAGGATAGGTCGAATCAGTAGGCACACATTCATGAGATTTAAATCAGTCTTTTATTAATCATTTTTTATTAGCCTTACAATACTAAAACTAATTAAATCAGCCAATTGGCTAGCTAACAAATTAATGAAGCATCTCAAACAAAAATGATCAACTTGATAGATCAAAGTGTAGCAACATATTAAAACTAACCAATTCTTTTTTTCAAAAGATTGAACTATAGTAAACTGGTTATTTGATAGTAGAAATCACAATTTACAGCCTTATTAAATATATATTATTTGTTATATTCAATATTTCAAGCCAGGCTCCCTGTGCAACTCTGCACATTTCTTGATATAGGCTTTCAAACATGTATTTAATCTGTTTGAATACATTTTTATATTTACGCTTCAAAATTATTTTTATTTTGTCTGTGTTTTTTTAAAAATGAACAGTATATACTTTTTGGCCTCATACAAGACTATTTAGTTTTGGGGTTCACATTATTATTAAAGTTTTATTATTCCAAATAACAGCTTTTTTTATTAAGCTTTTTTTGTTAAAGTTGCTCAAGAGTAATTAAAATGTTCTCTCCACAAGTCAGACAATATTATAGAGTAGAGGCAATTAATTCACCATTCCATAATTTCATTTTTAAGTGGTATTAATTTGATCCGGCTTTGAAAGTTAAAAGGATATGTTATCCCTATCAGGACAATATCTAGCAAATCTTAAGACAAGTTACAATGCTTGGCCACCTCTTATGCGTAATTGGATCTAAAGACGTGCAAAATCCTGACTTTTATCATATTGAAGAATTTAGTTATATTCTTCAAATTCAACCGTAATTACATACAGTACATAAATTGAGTTCTGGATGTGTATCATGAACCTACCTGCAGCCATTTCACCCAGCCAGGTGCTATATGGTTGTCAGTGGCAGGTTCCCCATCTGTGGTGAAGCTGATTGACCATCCAGTCATGTGATTGCTTCCTGCTTGACTTCATTATTGTGCTACTGTAATTCCTGTCCTTCCTGAGTTCTGCTGTCTGGTTGTGTATGTTTTTTGTGCCTCCAATTTATCAATTCAGGTGGGCTGTCGTAATGACTGAATGTACTTACCACCTGGCTGTGACGGCTCTCCGATCTTTCCAACACTGGCACCTCGGGAGCGCAGTGCCCTCCCTTACCCAGTCTGATCATTTAGACCGAGATTGTTCTGTTCTGTGATGTCTCCTTATGTCCTTATGTTCCTGATACCCCCCCCTTTACCTCAACAATGTATCTGAATTGTCTATGTTTTTGTTGTTTCCATATGTTGTGGATTTATTGAAAAATGTTCAATAAAAGAATTTATAAAAAAAAATTCAGGTGGGCTGCGCACATGCATGGGTGTGGTCAGGTGCATGTCTTTTGATTGGTCCATACACCTTTAAAAGGTCACTAGAGCCCACTGTTGAGCTCTGTGTTAATAAGAATGTGGCTGCTAGGGTGTAATTATGTGCAGTTTTGTTACCCTGTGATTTTGTTCTAATTTATTGTTACTGTTCATGCCTGTTCTTTCCTCTTAGTGTTTTGTAATTGCAAATTCCTGTTTCTGCATTCTTGGCACTATCTCCTAGCTAATTTAAGTCTCCTGGCTGCTTTCAGTCTGCCTCTCCCCTGGTTGCTTCCTATGCCCTACCTGAATTACCTCACTCCTATCTATGACCCGTTGGACTACCTAAATCTCACTGCTTGCTGGTCCTGACCTCATTAATGCTCTTTCTACCCTGACCTTGACCCTGTGTTCCTGGCTATATTTTTGCTACCAGTGTACCGGTGTATGCATATAAATCATCATTAAAATCTGTCTACTAAAGTGAAGTTCATTGCAGCAGTGGTCATCAGGCCAATCCTTACAATGTGTTTTTAGTGTAATAAACACAAACACGGAGATTCAAAATACTATGGGGAATAGTTTCATTTTTAATTTAGCCTTGCAAACATTAGAGTTAAGTGGATTTCAGTAGGAAATACACATTAGTCATTGTCACATACCCTAATATTTGCAGCCAGTGGAGATTTCCCACTATCCCCTCACCTATCAATGTGTGCTCTAAAGAAGCAGAAGTGTGTAGGTTTTTGTCCACTGATTTTAATAAATAAGTTAATAGGCAGGATTTAGACACTTGCACTCTTTTAGATTAGAACACATAGGGGTCTATTTATGAAGCAGCCGAAGCATCTAGCCTTAGCTTCGGCCGATCCTTTGACTAGCTTCAGCCCCAGGACCCCTTCGGTTCAGTAGTACGGGCTCATTATTCACTATAGCCCATACAGCTCCCGCACGTGGCCGAGCGGCTCAGTCGAGCCGAACGCATATGCCTCGGCTCGGCTGAAAGCCATTGGCCGTCTTTGGCTCACTTCAGGTCGGTCTTTCACTCGGCTGCCTATGGCAGCTTAGTGAATTCAGCTTAGTGAATTCATTAAACGCAGGGCAGCTCTCTCAAAAAAAAAAGTGTTGTCTTAGTCTTTCTTTGTGCGTCACTCTGCCCACTATTTAATGCTGTGATCTTCCTTCCTTCAGATGATACCAATCCTGATAATTTTTCTCCTCTACCAACAGCCCAACTTCATCTCAAAAAGATCTCTCAAAGACAGAAGTGGAAATCATAGACCCCATAGTTAGTGACTGTAGACACAGATATCATCATGCTCATTGATTCCATTATAGAAACTGCTAGGGTGACTGATACCATAATTATCAGTTTACATATACAAAAGCATGTTTTATATTTCTATTATAGGATGGAAAAAGGAAAAGGAATTGTTAATACCTAATTGTGTAACAGTTTTACAGTTCAACCACACAGAAGTCTCAAAATTCAGTAATTCTTCTTAAACTGAACTTAGTACAAACACTCAAAAAAGTGAACCATGCTTTAAAGTTATACAGACAATAATAATTACTTTGTGCTGTCGCGTGCCTACACTATATACTTTAGGTATATCTAAAGGCAAGGCTTTTTTTCATTTAGGATAGAGTAGGGGATGTTTAAAATCTGTCAGTCTTTTCTGTAATTTGTGTCTCCTTAGGGAGATTTACTTAAGGCAAATAAGCTGTTCAGTTTGCAAGGGAATTTGCACTTTGCAAGTGACGATTCCCTTTAGTTTAGTGAATGAGGTGAAGCTCTACTGACTTCCACCATCCAATCATGTGCAAGCAGGGCCGGCCTCGGATTCCCGCTGCCTGTATGGGCTGAGGCAGCGGGATTCCAAGGAGAAACTGTCCGCTGAAGCCTGCGGGGGGCAGGAGGGAGCACTGGCTACTATCAGGATGGGCGAACGGTGAGGGGGAGAGAAGCCGCAGCTTTCAGGATGGCCGAGCGGTAAGTAGAGCGGAGCCGCTGTCATCCTGTCAGTTTCAGGATGATAGCAGCTCTGTGCACGGCCGAGCTGAGGATCGGTAAATATCAGTGATATTTGCTGATCCTCTGTGCAGAGCAAACACTGGAGTGATCGTCTGATCACTCCAGTGTTTGTAAATAACTGGCGAAACATAGTACTATGTGATTGCAGTACATGTACCCATTGCACTCCTGACCGCACGTCCAACAAAGTATCCTGGGTGCTCAGTAGTCGACGGATGGCCACCGTCAAAGTAATGCAGGAAAGAAATAGACACCGGCACTCCAATAGTAAATCGATTACGTCTATTTATTGACGTGCATCAAAAGCAAAGTAAAACACTTAGTGCGACGTTTCGGGGACACACAGGAACCCCTTCATCAGGCAAAACAAGTGAGATTATAAATGAAACAGCCAAATATATATACACACCAGGTTAGGTGAACAGACCTATCACAGAGCCTAAATTGGTCCCATGACGTTTCTGATGATGTCATTTTCCCGCCAAAATCAAAGCAGAATAGGTATCAGCAAAGTGGATTGAGGCATAATGTAAAGTGAACAGTATGGTTAACATATAAAGTACAAAAGAGCAATCAACTAACTCAAAGTCATATGTTACTGAACGCTGATACCAGAGAGATGAAATAATACAAGAAATGTGGGGATACGGCACAAATACAACGAAAGCCGTCCGTTTGCAGATGTCTAAGGATCAGATGGAGGGAGTGGTTTGCCGCTGTCAGGCTCCCAGATGCTGCCATTAGATACGCCCACCAGATAGAGGGTGGGGAGGCTGCACACGTCTCTATGACATGGACTTCAGCCACATTCACGGCCTGAGGAAACAGTGGGGGAAAGAACAGTGGGGGAAAGCCGTGTCATTGGTTACTATGGCTGTAGCGGGACGCAACTGACATAGCCAGCACCATGTGACCCAACCATATCATATTGGTGCAGCATAGACGTCCCGATTGGTATAACAACAAGCAGTTTATAAGAAGCAATATTATAAGGGACATAAACACAGGGTTTAAGCAAGATGAGACATGATACGCAGTGGTAACAAAAAATAAATGAAAATAACGATCATTCGTATACCACAGAGATCTATACGAACAAGGGAGGGAAAAAACCAATAGGCTAACTGGTCGCATCAGAACTAGGGAAGCCTAAGGGTGTCAATTAAATCACTATGTGAAAACAACGTGCGCTGCACACGTCGTGATGCATGCATAAGAATGCACTGTATATGTACGTGGGAGAAAACTTGAACATATGGTCACTGTTGTAATGTGTAACATGGGCATGATGTACATGTCTCAAACACTAAAGGGAAGGATGGGCCAGCGAATAGGGAAGTCCACGTCAAAAAGACGTGTGCAGCCTCCCTGGAATATCACCTGATCATCATTTAGATACATTGTTGTAGCTTGTGACCAGCTTTTTCTCTCTCCCAGCGCAACTAAATTGCATATAATATGTTTTTTTTTAACCCACAAATTAGATTTACAACAGAGAGACAGGAACTGCACAGCACATATATCAAATAGTATTTTAGTGACCCTGTTAGGTGCTTTCTGGATTCTGGTTGCACTGCATTGCAGAGAACATGGTTTGGGTAAATCAAGTGCACTTTCTGATTTTATAATAGCCATGGCTTGTGCTGGATAGCAATAACAGCTCATTGGTTAATTTCCTTTGTTGCCTGAAATTACTCTTTAATTTACACAAAGCAACATGACTTAATTAGACATACTGTATTATTAGATGATATGAGCAATATTAATGTTCCTACACACTCCAACCTATCTAATTTTCAGTTGTAAATGTTAGAGAAAAAATCAGTGGCAAGCACATTCTCAATCAACCTCTTATTAAATTATATTTAGACAAAATACTGTGTGATATTTTTTACACTGCCACCGTTAGTCTGACGATTGACCATGCACCTACGTAAGATTTATGTTATCTAATTTTTACCATTAGCTTTTACTTGCTAATGTAATGAATCCTCAGCTGATCAAATGATCAGTTCTGTCCTTTCCAAAAAGTCATAGTCAAATATATTTAAACTCTAACTGGATGACATTTAGCTTGCAAAAGCACTAAGAGGTCTATTCACAAAAGGGTGAAGAGTTTGGAGAAGGCAGGAGAAGTGACCAATCTAGGCCAACATAGCTGATTTGGAAAAATTCTCCAATTCAGCTCACTTTCCAGTTCAGCTATTATGTCCTAGATTGTTCACTTCTCCTGCCTTCTCCAAACTCTTCACCCTTTTGTGAATAGACCTCTATGTATCATAATCAATTGCTGTGGGTTTTTTTTAAATAAAATGCTTTTTCTTTTTTATCCTTTTTTTGCAACTGATTGTTTTGGATATCCTCCAGCTTCTTTTGTCGACACTTCTCCTCTATGCACTCTGGTTTTGATTAAACATTATTGCTTTGGATCAGTTTAATGATAATGACAATGTTAGGCCATACCTGTGCACCGCCACTTATAATCACCATCATGGGTGCTTGTGACAGGGTGACAGTGCAGGAGCACAATTGGGAGACAGCTGTCACACCATAACAAGAAGTACCTGAGCACAGGCTTTCATGGCAGGATCATCAAGTATTCTTTTAACAAGAGCTAGAGATTTAAAGAGATTGAATACAGCTTTTGAAGTTACATTAAATGGTAAAACTTGTTTGAGTTTTTAGTTATTGGGTTTAGATTTCTACATGTAAGGTATTCTGAAACAGTACTATTTTTTAAGGCAATACAAAATGTTTTTGTATCATTCAAATATGTGAAGCGGCGCTGTCACCCAAAAAGTAAACAAATGATATGTGCAAAAAACAAATATTATAGTGAACAATACTATTGTGAGAGAAAAGAAAAAAAATATGTTATATATAATATGTTTCAAATATTTTTCAAATTAAATCTTATAGTCAACTGTTGTGTAAATCACAAGGTGATAATCTAAAAAAACTCCAAATGACTAATAAAGTAGCAAACGCCCTGTGTCAGTGTGTAAAACACATAACTGAAACATAGCGTCCCTGGTTACCCGCTAACCAGGGACACTGATCTCCAAACAGCTAACTCTCCCTGGTGCCCCGGGAGTCTCCTGCTCCCGGCTGCCCAGGAGAGAAACACGGCTGTTTCTTTTTTTTCTTTATTCTGACACGAGCGATGTCATAATAGAAGAAAAAAGAAAATTCCCATTCGGCTATTCACTCACTGCTGTTCGGCATCTGCTGTTCGGCATCAGATGTTGGATCGGCTGAGTCAAACTCCTTCTGCACTTCGGGCCGGCCGAACATGCTGAGCATGTTCAGCCCACCCGAAGCCATGTGAAGTTGCACGGCTCAGCGCTCGACTGAGCCGCTCGGCCGTGATCGGGAGCTGTACGGGCTATTGTGAACAGCCGCAATAATTTGCGGGTGCGAGGCCTACCTGAAGCCACACGCGATGCAGACCTGGGGGACACACTCCGCTGCATTTTCAACGGCATCATGGGACACCCTCCTACCTCGCCTATGCCATTTGATCGGGCACACAGAGCCCTTCCCCCTAAATCGGGAGCAGGTGAGCAACCCAGAGATGTGATTGTTCGCTTTCACTAGTATACAGACACCTGGGAATCCACGTTTTGATTTTTGTTTCCTCAGTGCAGCCGTTTTACCCTTTCTTTATGACCCGCTAGTTGCGGTCTTGGTGACACTCCCGCTAGACTCCGGGCTACCAGATCTAGACTCTCCCCGATTAAGCGGCCTATGGTTCTGGTACTGTACTGTTCTGTTGTTTGCTATTTTTATTTTCTTTCTCCATTTTTCTAATTTTTTGGACACATCAGAGCCAGGATAATGGTTTGTTCGGGAGTAGCCCGGCAAAGCGGATGCGATTCTTGGTTTAACAATTAATCTATGGTTCTCTTTATGCTCATTGTGGTTTGATAAGACCCTAAGCCTTTATTACATTAAGACTGATATTCAAGTTTTATTCACTGATCATTTCGTACTTATGCAGGATTGCACAGGGAGTGCTGGTCAGGCGGTCCCACGGCCAATGCTGGCTGTTGGCCCACGGACGCTCGGGCCCTGTCCTGCACCCCCCAATAGGCGGCCTCTCGCGTGGTCCCTGCTGGACCGTGCGACTAGGCCACGGTGCTATATTTGGCACGCTTATTATGGCTTAATGCCGACGAGTTGTTCTTTGTCCTGTATGTGTCCCCCCATGTCCTTGTCAATGTCTCTGCCCCTCCCAGTATATCCTCCCACCCTCCCCCTTGTGGTGTTTCCCCCTGGTCTGGGTTACTTGATATTGTGGTCGCATTTCACTCCACATCCATGATGGCGTCCCTTCGCTTGGTGACGTATAACATCAGAGGCCTTAATGCTCCTTCTAAAAGGCATCAAGTCCTAAAGGAATTACATAGACTGCAGGCGGACGTGGTCTATTTGCAAGAGACTCATATCTCCCATGACTCCACACTACACCTGCACTGTAGGTACTTTCCACATTGGTTTCACTGCACGTGACCCCTAATAAACGGTCACTGACAGACTAGTGGATTCAGAGGGCAGATTACTTTTTCTCCATGTTGAAATGTATGGTGTTCTGTATACTTTGGCAAACGTTTATTGTCCGAATTCCTCACCAGCCTCCTATTTCAGAAAAATCCTGGGTAAACTGCGTAGCTTTCGTTCTTGCCACCTGATGATATCAGGGGACTTTAAGTTCTGCATGGACTCTCACCCTCAAACGGGAACAACTTAAGGAGCTGCTGGAATCGGACACTAAACGTGCATTCGCTGCTATAAATAAGAAATTCTATGTACAAGGTAATAAACCGGGTAGACTTTTGGCTCAGGCATTACGCCAAAAATGCTCTACCACCTTCATCCCCAAAATTAAGACTCCAAGGGACTCTATGGCCCATTTTACCACTGACATAGCTAAAGTATTCCATGACTTTTACCAAGACCTGTACCAGGTCAATCCCCCCTCGCAATCTCAACTGGGTCCTGACCTTACTGCCAGAATCACTGCCTACCTGCAAAAAGCGGGGTTACCTATGTTGCCAAGTGATACTCTACTTTCCTTAGAATCCTCCATCACTATCACAGAACTCGAACGGGCAATCCACTCCACATCCATGGAGAAAAGCACGGGTCCGGACGGATTCCCCCTTCTGTATTTTAAGTGTTTTCAGGCCCAGTTAGTCCCACATTTTTGTAGTTATGTTAATTCCGTCGATGCCACTTCTCTCAGACCAGAGTCGTTGCTTGCCCACATTACTATTCTGCCCAAGCCAGGTAAAGACCCAGCATGCTGCTCTAGCTACCGCCCCATATCATTAATGAATGTGGATACTAAGTTATACGCTAAAATCCTGGCTTCCCGACTTGGCCCACTCTTACCCGAATGGATACATCCGGATCAGGTGGGCTTTGTCCCGGGGGGAGGCCAAGGACAGCACCCTCAAATCTGTATCACTCATTCACCTAGCCCGTACCTTGAACTCCCCAGTCCTACTCTTGTCTACGGACGCAGAAAAGGCATTTGACAGAGTGGACTGGGGATTCATGTTCTCCACGCTGGCCTCCCTGGGCCTCGGCCCGCGGATGCTGGCATGGATCTCCCCCCTATATTCTTCTCCAACAGCTAGAGTTAAAGTGAATGGCACACTGTCCCCCTCCTTTACGCTGCATAATGGCACGAGACAGGGCTGCCCCCTCTCACCGTTGCTGTTTGTTCTCTCCCTTGAACCCTTTTTAGCCATTATACGTAATAATCCTAACATTCATGGCATATCCTCTCCCTCTACAGAGTACAAAATCGCGACGTATGCGGATGACATCCTTTTTTATGTTCGTGACCCTCGGTTCTCACTCCCGCATATACTGTCTGAATTACGTACCTACCGGGAACTCTCTAATTTCAAGATTAATATGGGCAAATTGGAGATTCTGAACATAACGGTGAGAGGGGCGGATTGCCATAGTTTACGTCCTCACTTCCCCTTTATATGGAGGCATGACTGCATGCGCTCCCTCTGTGTTTACCTCACTCCCAAAACACATCACCTCTACACTCATAATTATATCCTCTTGCTCAACTCGGTAAAGCTTGACCTTAACTCCCATTCTGCACGTACCATGTCATGGCTAGGAAGGCTAAACACCTTCAAAATGATGATTCTGCCCAAGATTTTATTCTACTTCCAAATGCTACCTATTTCCCTCCCGCCAACGTACTTCACCACGTTACGCTCCTTGCTCTCAAAATTCATTTATCAATGTAGGAAACCTAAGATAGCCTACTCCATTCTATCTTGACACAAATTGAAAGGAGGCTTAAATGTACCTGACTTTAAGCAATACCACAAAGCAGCTCAACTAGTCAGGTTATTAAATTGAACATTTAACGCCTCACAAAAAAGGTGGGTGGCATTAGAAGCGGACCTGAGCAATTCCCAACTTTCAGGCTGTATCTGGACTCCACCCCATATGTGGATCTCCTCTAATCTCCCCCCTTACTCAAACCACCCTGGCAACCTGGGACCGCCTACACAAAGCCCACAACTGGCCGTACAACTCGGTCCTATTACCCCTAACGGGCTCGGACTTCTTCCCCCCTGGACGTGATGACTCCCTCTTTTTGAAATGGACTGACACTGACTGTTTACGCGTAGAACATGTCCTCCAAGGGACCTCACTCCGCCCTCTCCAGGGCCTGAGGGACAAATGGGGCATGCATCCGATGGACTTCTGGAGACACAGGCAACTTCAGCACTATGTCGTGTCTCTCCAGAAGCCCCTCAGAACAAGACTAAACTTGCTGCCCTTTGAATCCCTATTAGGATCCTCGACTTCCACACGCCACGGTGTATCCGTCATCTATAAGATTCTGTCAAACCTCTCGGGTGCCATGCCCCCGCCATACCTTGGAAAATGGGAACAAGAATTCCAACGTCCTTTGTCCCCTCTTCAGCGTTCCAAAGTGTTGCACATGTATTCCTCGGCTTCGCCAGATAGCCATATGATGGAAGTAAACTTTAAACTCCTTGCGAGGTGGTACCAGGTACCCACCGTTACTCACGCTATCAACCGGGCAAACTCACCACTGTGTTGGAGAGCATGCGGTGCAAGAGGCACGTATGCTCACCTATGGTGGGATTGTCCGCATATACAACGGTTCTGGGGGATATCACCCATCTCATTTCCATCATTAGCGGTATACCTACACCCCTGGCTATGCCTCTTCCATCTCAACCCCATCTCAGCACGCTCGTAATGGAGATCGGTAATTCCCTTTATGCTTAATGCCGCAAAAGCCCTTATTCCCAAACATTGGAGATCTGCCCACATACCCATCGTGGCGGAATGGCTGACACGGGTAGACTACCTGCGATTGATGGAGGAACTGCACCACTCTAGTAACGATAACTACAGCACTTTCTACAAAACTTGGGCGAGCTGGTTACACTTTACAAATCAAGATGACTATATCATATTGTTATCCACGTGATATGATTTGATTTATTTTATTTTATTCTGTTTTGTTTTAATTTTCATACTCTCCCTGCTAATTTTGTATACCGGTAGCTGTCCTATACTATCATATTATGCTATGTCTCCTATAAATCTACCATTGGCCCACTTGTGGGGTCATGGGAACGTGTTTGTCATGCTGTCATGCAACGCTTCGCCACGGGACTGATCATGCTGAGCCCCACTCGCCCTAACATACCCCGACCAAGGGAATCCCTGGTTCCCCTACATCCCTGGTATTCCCCCCCCTCCCTTTTGTATTATATGTAATGTGATTGTTTATATGTTTGTATACACTGTATTGTATTTCTGTGAATTGTTATACTTTGAAAACCTTCAATAAAAACTTAACATGAAAAAAAAGATCAGAATTGGTCTCATCTGAAGGAAGGAAGATCAATGCTTCAAATAGTGTGAGGAAGGAGTTTTACCCTATAAAAAGCGCTTTAAGACCCAAGGGTCTGAACACGGAGGTGAAAGGCTTATTTATCAGAGCACTGGTGTTTTTTATGAGCACTTCAGCAAAAAATGCACAATAAATTACAAGAGTGGGCAGAGTGACGCACAACGAAAGACTTAGGGGTCTATTCACTAAGCTGCCGTAGGCAACCAAGTGACTAACCGACCTGAAGCGAAGTGAGCCGAACGCTGTTCGGCTATTCACTTCAGGCTTGTACGGCTGATTCCAGCCGTATATCGGCTGGAATCAGTCGTACATCGGGTGGCTTCGGCTGGCTTCGTGTCGGCCCAACATGCTCAGCATGTTGGGCCAACCCTAACTGCAGAAGGAGTTCAACTCAACCGATCCAACATCTGGATCGGCTACGCCGAGCCTCCGGCAGGCTACTCACTGCTGTTCATTCTATTCTCATTCGGCTCATTCTATTCTCATGCGGCATTCGGCTCGGCTATTTTGCTTGGTACCTTTGAGGTACTGGGCAGAATAGAAAAACAGTTAAAAAAGTAGAAAAAATAAAATAGAAAACGATTGGGCGGAGCTAGCAGTGACAGCTAGCTCCGCCCAACTGTTCTATTGGCCGGGCGGTTCTGCTGGTAACAAGGGACACTGATCTGTCTGTGCAAGTGGCCGGAGCCAGCCATGAGATGACAGCTGCCTCCGCCCAGCTGTCAGTAGCAGGCTGTTGGCCGCCAATGGCCGGTCGTTCGGCCAGCTTCGGCTTTCACCTCGGCTCAGTCGAGCCGAAGCATTCTACTGAACCGAAGGGGTCCTGGGGCCGAAGCTAGCCGAAGGATCAGCTGAAGCTACGGCTAGATCCTTTGGCAGCTTAGTGAGTAGACCCTTAAAACAACACTTTTTTTTGAGAGAGAGAGCTGCCTGCGTTTCATGAATTCATGAACACTTTTTCAATGATGTGTTTTACACACTGACACCGGACATTTGCTACTTTATTAGTCATTTGGAGGTTTTTTTTAGGAGTATCACCTTGTGATTTACACAAACAGTTGACTAGAAGATTTAATTTGGAAAATATTTGAAAAATATTATATATATTTATATATATATATATTTTTTTTCTTTTCTCTCACAATAGTATTGTTCACTATAATATTTGGTTTTTGCACATATTATTTGTTTACTTGTTGGGTGATAGCACCGCTTCACATATTGAATTATATTAATGCGGTCTCATGCAGCCAATTTAAGTGAGCAGCTGTAAGGAGAAACGCCCAGTTATCTTAGATTAATCGAGCGCAGAAGTCCCTGTAGATAACAACATGTTTTTGGTTTTTACATATTTGATTCCCATATACAGTATCTTTCTCTCTATTCTGTCTAATAGCACATTATGGTTTTGAAAATGTAAACGTCCAGGTGTCCTATTTATGAAGAGTTGGTTTCTCTGACAAGTAACGTTTTCTACAGGTTATTAAGTTAGTGCTGTTTAATTCCTTTCATTAGCTCTCATATATTATGTTTGCATTATAAATACATTGTTTAGTAGAGACTCATTTTAACTCTGCACATAAGAATCTCACTTCAGTAAAGAAGACATTATCGTGGCTCTGATCGCATCAAGGGAGACAAACCAGTTGTTACTACTATCCATTAGATTTTCCCCCACTACTGACATGGTGACAACGGTTTCACCAGACAGGAAGAGAGGGAAAATCTGCAGCAGAGACACAGACCGCACTGAGAAGCTGACAGGGTTTCTAGTCTTTCCTTATGCTACTAAAAATTGATTTTTTTTTTCCTGTCTATCTTGCTGTTGGAGATTTGACTCCTGACTTCCTTTCTAGTAAAAATGGGACAAAAAATGAGGGACAAATATTTTAATGTAGCTCTAGATAGCAGTAAACATACAACCCTCTACTTCCCTTGCTGATAGTATGGACCACTATCTTTCTAATTGCATCTTCTATCTAAATTGTCTAGGTTATGTTTGCTATTGCTACTTTTTCTGATACTATCCATGAACAAGATTTTACTTTTCATCGAGCAAGATAGTGCCATTTTGACAATCTTGCTATTATTAACCACTTCCCATCAGGCCGTTGTAAAAAAAACGGACAGACATTTTTTTTCTGCTTGTGCGTGCCACCTAGTGGTGCACACGAGCAGAAAAAACTGCAAGATGTAAACAGCTGTTAACGGCTGTTACACATACAAGCGATCAGCAGCTCTATAGCCAACCGATCGCTTGTGTGTGCTGTCCTGCACTGTGCACCACCCCCTCCTGCAGCGCCGCCCCCCCTCCTATGTGATAGCAATAACATTAAGTATATATAAAAAAAACTTTTAAAGCGTTGTCTATGGCTAATCTGGGATCGTTTTTTGCGGTTTCGCAGCCCATGCAATTTTAAAGCTTGACATGTTTGGTGTCTATTTACCTCATGTGAGTGAGTCCATCAACCCATCGTACTCCTGACCGCTATACCACTGAACAGTGTGATATGCTGCATCTACATCAATAAATAGACAAATTTGATCTGCATTTGGAGTGCCAGTGCCCCTATTTCTATCTGATGTGACCCCTTCTTTTATATTTTACCAAAAAATTGGGTATTATTAAATGTTTCATAATTTAATATAGTGGAAAGAGTTTGTTTTTCAAAGTTTTTGGTAATTTTTCCTTTATATAGTAAAAAATAAAAACACCAGTGGTGATTAAATACCACCAAAAGAAAGCTCTGTGTCCCCAAAAAATTGTATAAAATAAATTTTAGTACAGCGTGGCATGACGGAATAAATGTCATTCAAAGTACTGCAGCGCTGAATACTGAAAAATGGCCTGGACAGGAAGGGGGTTTAACACCGTGCTCTTTAAGTGGATAACTTCTCTAACATGTCTATTTACTAAAAGGTGAAGAGTTTGGAGAAGGCAGAAGAAGTAAAAAAATCTAGGCCAAAATAGCTGATTTGGAAAAATTCTGCAATTCAGCTCACTTTCCAGTTCAGCTATGTTATCCTAGATTGTTCACTTCTCCTGCCTTCTCCCAATTCTTCACCCTTTAGCGAATATCCCTGTAAATGTTTTACTTGTTATACAAACATGTTTTTTTTATTTGAACTCTTTTTGTTTTTCAAGTATAAACAAACTAGGGATGAGCTTTGGGTCAAACATGAGTTTAAACGTTACCTAGCCTGTTTGGAGAAACAACAATAACATTGGCACGATGCTTCAGCTACTACAACACACAAACTGAGGATCTGTCATTAAGCCGGATTCTGTTTGTAGACAAACCGGTGAGGGATCCTGTGTGACATTTATTGATCAAATATAGATCTCTGACTGGTTTGTTTTGTTTGACCATATTTGGACTGTGATGTCATCTAGAATCCCTGGCTGGTTTGTTTACAAACAAAAGTCATTTTGTGGCAATAGTGTGGCAGGGCAAGATCGTCAGCCATCGAGGTAGCACTAATTATTAAATGGTTAACTCATACTGCCCCATGCCACTTTAAGGCATCCCCAAGCAAGTTATTTAACCCTGCATGTCCTCATCATGAAGTGCCCAAATGACTGATCATGGACATTGCACGTGATTTTCTATTCGGCATTGTCAAAAGCTGGAAACCACTGAGATCAGTGGTTACCATTCATTAATGGATGCCTCCTTATTTAGGCATCCCCTATTGAAGAATTAAGCTTTTACAGATACCTGATCGCTGTCAGCAATTGAGTATCTGACAATGATAACAGAGCAATGTTATTGCAGCCTAATAATAACCAAAAATTGAAAACAATGATTACATTATTAAGCAGTCATAGTGACTGTTTTATATAATTGACAAAAACATATTAAATAAGTATAGAAAAATCAAAAAGTAACAAAATAAAAATGATATATACAAATATATATATATATTATTATAAAAATTAACCCTTTACAATGCAGCATGCGGGGAACAGGGGGGAGCATATTATTTTGTGTGGGAGGGGGGGAAATAGAGGGGGTGGGGGAACATATTCATATCTGTAAGTTTAAGTGCTATAAACGGATTCCTGCCTCAGGAACTTGTGTTTTCCTGCAGCAGGAATCCATAATGTGGTGTTTGCATGTGGCAGCTGTCACTCATTTAAGGTAATGATCTGGTGACAGCTACTGCATGTCAATGCCTGCACATCGCATGTAATCATATACAATATGATTACATGTGGTTAGGAAGCAATCATTATCCCTGGATACGTGATCAACGCATCCAGGGAAAATGATTGCTTCCTAACCACATGTAATCATATCACATACGATTACATGCGATGTGCAGGCGTTTACATGAAGTGGCTGTCACCAGATCATTAACTTGAATGGGTGACAGCTCAACCAGTGTAACATAAAACTGCTCATCCAGTTAGTAATCGGGTCCAATATATGCTTGTGAGTGAGCTGTCTGATCCTTAAAAGACTTCCTCTACATGTATAAGAAAAAATATGACTGGTCCAGCTGTGTAAGCATGTTAGAAATGTGGCTCATTTGTATTATACACAAATACAGTAGATATAGTCCTCCTAGAACTGAATTTTCCATCTTTCTGAATTTAAAGGAGGGTTATACACCAGCAAATTGGGTGCAATACCATTTTCTTTGGTTAAAAGTTTTCTAATAGCTTAAAACAAATTACAGTCAGAGATGAAAATACATTTGAAATGCATACAGAAAGCAAAACCTACTTTTCCAAAGCTTCTGACTAAGGCCACTTAGCCTGAAACATGTAAGCAATTGTTACCTTGTGAGCTGTATGGATTTTTTAATTAAAGTAGGAGTAGAAAACAGTAGTATAAAGTATATTGAGGAAACATTGTGTGCCAGCATCTGAGTCACTTACTGTATGTTTTAATACCTGTAATACAGAAGGCCAGCCAACTGCCTAAAACTGATCACTAAAATCTTATATTAGCTTGAACATGTAAATGTAGTTTCAAAAGTTTATAAACTGCACCTTCAATGAAAAGAATATTTGGTGACCCTGCAATGAAGGTCCTTGCTTAGGTACTTCTTGTTATTGGATGATAACCTGTTTCACAACTGTGCTCCTCCCTGTCACATGCATCCCTGTCAAGGCATGCTGACACACATTGTGGAAACATGGTTCAACCTTTGTCTCCATCAGGAAAGCTGATACAAATAAGGGTTTAAAAAAGGTGAACACAGTATTTTGTAAAATAGAAAAAAAAGGCAGTTGTTTGTTATACACGGTACTTTAACATGTGATCTATACAGTACTTTAATTGAATGTATCATGGTAATCTGGTATCAATGAAACACCACCAGCCTGAGCCTTGTCAATATACAGATTTCTGTTCGTGGTGCCACCAACAGTATGTTCCATATTGTTTCTCACAGAGAAAAAGAAAGAAAGGGTTTTGCACTGCACATAAGCACAGATGAGGATTTCTTGGATTTAGTAGTATCGAATTGCATCATATAAGATTAAAGTGATGTGGCTCAATTTTCTGATTTATGTACAGTTATAATGTTTCCTAGATAGTGGAGACAGTTCACTGATTGATTTTATAGCAGTTCACTGATTGATTTTACTTGTCGCCTGTAGTGACTCTTAAAGTGTTATCATTTGAAAAAACAGCTAAGATCCTTAAACCTTCAACTAATGACATGCATTGATGTTTCTCCTTTACAAACACAATGCACTAAGATGGCCATAAGAGTATAATCACCTTCAAGCTAACATGTTAATTAATCTCTGACAAGTCATGAATCCAATTGTCCTTTAAGTCAGTCCTTGTCAATAACCTATTAGTACTACTACATAATGATTCATTTCTCAAAACCTTTAAATGTTAACTATATTTTTCTGGCTTTTTTATTTTTCTTGAATGAAAACACTTACAGCAGAAACACTCTTTTATCATCGGTAAAACAGTCTTACATTTTGGATGATATGATTGTTCCAGAGCGTGTTTTATTATTTATATAGGTCTGTCAGTATGGATCATGATTTACAGACATTATGTAATTAAATAATTCAAGAATAATGACAAATGGTGCTGTTAACAATCATTCAAGTGCAAGGAAACAGAGAAAGACAGTTTTATCAAGTGTAAAGAATAGAACTGATGTTTCAGTTTCAAGGCAGGTTCTTAAAGCAACATTTACCAAACTAAAATATTGGTAAAATGAATTTGGATGGCTACAAAACTCAATTTTTTTACCCACTTTTAGAGTCATTTTAAGATGTCATTTTGGCAATATGTACTGTAGCCCACAGAAGGTAAATGCAGTAACCCACAGCAACCAGTCGCAAAGCATCTTCTAGTTATCCGAGTGCTGTAATCCCTGTTAAACCCGTTAGTAGTATTCCTGATATACTGTATGTTGTTCTGTGACAATATAGGTAAAGTCATAGATGATACCTGCCAATAGTGCAAATACATTTTGGGTTAATATATTTTGGAAGGGGACATGAAGACTTTTGCTTGTTGTTTAAAAAAATTATACAAATATAATCACTAATGGGGTTTATATGAGGTATTTACACAACTATATGTTACTGTTGAAAAGATAATTTATTAACATCACAATTTAAAATCCAACATTTAGTTTTTACATGTACTTCCAAGGTCTATATATTGTAAGCATATCTCCCTTATTCTGTTGCCGGTGTTGTTCCCAGAGCATGTATCATAACCAGGAGACATAAAAGGAGTCCCTTTCCACCTTAGATTAGGAGGTTCCAGCTAATGCATATGAGAAGAAGAATCCCCCAAGGGTTGGTCAAATATAGGCCGTGTGCACCCCTAACCCTTTCGTGAAACCCTCTCCTCTTGTGGTCCCGGGGAGACATGATACTTATGGTTATTCACTAATGAGCCGATGGATCCAGCAATAGCTTCGGCTGATCCTTTGGCTCGCTTCGGACACCTGAGCCCTTCGGTTCAGTCCAACCGAAGGGCTGCTGTACGTGCTATTCACAATAGACCGTATGGCAAACGAGCGGCTCAGCCGTGCTGAACGCAGATGCTTCAGCTCAGCTGCACCATAGTGACAGGTAAAGCATGTAAAAAGGTCAGCAGAGCATGTTTGGCTGACCGAAGGCAGCCGATATATGGCTGATTTCAGCCAATGTACGGCTGAAATCAACTGTACTGAGTCGGAATAAATAGCCGAATGTCATCGGCTCTGTTCACTTCGGCTGGGTTATTCACTCGGCACCGCATATGCTTCAGCTCGGCTAAGCCATAGTGACAGGCGAAGCGTGGAGAAAGGTCGGCCGAAGGGCCGACCTTTCTCCACGCAATTGACAGCCTGGCAGAGCCAGCCAGGATTTCACGGCTCGCAGTGCCCAGTTGTAATGACAGATCAGCATCCCCAAATGACCTGGGGGTGCTGATCTGTCATTAAACAATAACAATTGGGCGGAGTTGTTGTTTATTGCCCGGGACCTGCTAGAAGACTCTGGCAGGTGGCCCTTGTTTGCATGTGAGATAGGGACCTTAGATTGTAAGCTCCTTGAGGGCAGGGACTGATGTGAATGTGCAACTATGCAAAGTGCTGTGTAAATTGTTGGTGCTATACCTATAATTAATAAATAAATCTTTCTGTAACACATTCTGCTATGTGCCAATATAAAATTTTCTCTCCAACTCCATTAACATGTGAATATGCATTAATGCCATGTTTAAGTTTAACACATAACTTATGTTGTCTGCACAAACAATATATAAATATAATTTATTTCCATGCAGCCACATCTCCTCTTCCTAAGCACAATTCTCCACTTCAACAGCTACAGTTCCAGCCCGCACTGCAAAAGGTACATTTGACTGCCCTGCAAAAACATCCTTACCCCAAAGCCACTTGTTGCACCCTTAAATAATTTCTCTCCCCATGTTTCTTTAGTAAACAAAAAAGAAGAGAATATATGAGAATTCAGAAAACGTTACTGCTTGTGCTACCTATAATCTTAAATTACAGGGCACACAGTGATAAAATGTTCAATAATATGTTCAATAAAAAAAGTGATACATTCTTTAGGAGATAACAAAGCAGGGCACTGCTAGCCCCACCTTTAATAGTTTTTCAGACAGACCCAGTACAGGAATAACCTTTAAACTACCCTGGAAATTAAGACAACAATACAAGTTAACAGAGATTCTAAATATTTCCCTGAATACTAAAAAACATTGTCTGCAATTGCAAAAAAATAACCCACTACACTCTGTCCTGCCTAATGCAGTCCTGATTGTATTTCTGACTCAGAGCTCTGGCACACCTGCTTTGCCATCCTGTGGTCAGTGTGGCATTTCTATTGACTGATAGGTTTAACGGGCAGCAAAGTTGCTTAGTGGTTAACACTTCTGCCTTACAGCATGTGGGGTTCCTGGCTCAAGTCCTGGTCAGGACACTATTTGCATGGGGTTTGAATGTTCTCCCTGTGCTTGTATGGGATTCCTGACACTCTCCAATAACATGCCGGAAGGTTAATTGGCATTGCTCTAAGTTGGCCCATGTATGTATGCCTTTGAGATAGGGGCCTTAGGTTGTAAGCTCCTTAAAGCAAGGGACTGATATGTATTTGCAGCATGTAAAGCACTGTGTAAATTGTAGGCTCTATATAAATACATGTAATAAATAATAAAAATGCAGAGAAAGACAGGGCTGTTCTTCAGGTGAGTGAGCAGAGAAGAGGATTAGTTGTACAAAGTATCTGTACATAACAACTTCCCTGCCCTAGTTCTACAGAGCTGTGTTGCTTTATTTCTAATTAGATTTATAGATTATTCTGCTCAAGTACAACCATATTTTGAAGCCTCTTAAAACACTTGTTTTTTAAAAAAAAAAAACCTGCAGCAATGAAAAAAATATTAGTGATTTGCCCAGCTGGAGTTTACTAAAGTTATTTCTGTGGTTCTTAAACTCCAGAAGATGTGCACCAGAATCATATATACATACATAATATACTTCAATAAAGTAATAAGTACATTTATTTCTGCCAAAATAAAATAAGTGCAAAAACAATTATGTTTTAACTAAACCCTGTGGATAATCCTTAATCCCCCAGATTGCGTGACTGCGTTTAAATGACCAAAAATAAAACTGAACCACGATATTTTGCCTCTTATGCAAAAATTCAGCTTTGAAGATGCCAACAACAATATTTACATGCCAAAATACAATTCTATATACAGCTTTGCTTAAATGTCAGTTGCCTTAATAATGCTGTGATGTGTATTGGTATTAAAATAGAATTTGAAACACCTTTCAAGCATTCTAACATACAGTATGTGTGTGTATATAGTTACATACTATTTGAGGTTGAATAAAGACATTAGTCCATCAAGTCCAACCTATTAGGATCTCATTCTAGGAGTACCTGTACCTCTGTATATTACGGTCCCTTAAGAAATCATCCAAAAGTTTCTTGATTAATTCCAAATTCTTTGCTGAAATCACCGCCTGTGGCAGTGAGTTCCAGACCCTAACTGATCTTACTGTGAAGAACCCCCTTCGCCCCTTGTGCTGGAATTTTTTTTCCACCAATTTTAGGTGATGGCCTCTAGTTTTTGTAATGGAATTAATTTTAAACAGTTTATCGCTAATGTTGCTACCACCATTAAACATTTTGTACATGGAAATCATATCCCCCCTTAATCTCCTCACCTCCAATGTGAACATGTTTAAATTTAGTAGCCTTGTCTCGTAGCTCTGGTCCTCCATACCCCTAATTAGTTTGGTTGCCCTCCGCTGGACTTTTTCCAACTCAAGGACATCTTTTCTTAGTACTGGTGACCAGAACTGGACCGCGTACTCCAGATGAGGTCGAACCAATGATCTATAAAGTGGCAAAATTATAGACTTGTCCCTGCAATACATCCCCTTCTTAATACAGGACAAGACCCTGCTAGCTTTGTTTACAGCAGCCTGGCACTGAAAACTACCTTTCAGTTTGTGGTCTACAATGACCCCCAAATCCTTCTCCATTTCTGACTTCCCCAGCGGCATACCCATAATTGTATAACCCATTTGTTTATTTTTAATTCCAAAGTGCATTACTTTGCATTTATCGACATTAAACCTCATCTGCCACATTAATGCCCACTCCCCTATTTTATCCAGGTCCTCCTGTAATGTTATAGTGTCTAAGTCCGTGTCTATTACCCTCCCAATTTTGGTGTCATCCGCAAACACGGAAATATCGCTGTTAACACCCTCCCCGATGTCATTAATAAATAAGTTGAACAATATGGGACCCAGCACAGAACCCTTTAGCATGCAGCAAAACCCTGCCAAGTATGTTTCATTACAGTACGAGTAGATCATACTCAACAAACCGTAAAATGCTGTTCTTTGTCCTTTTCTTTAGATCATTCTGAGAACCAAAATCACACATTCCTTGAGTGGGTGACTGCAGCTTCATCACAAAATAGAGATCAATAGGGAATGGTTTTATCCTGTTATCTGACAGAATCAGAGTTTTCTCAGTAGACAAAATTGCAGATATAAGATTTTTTCATCTGAACCTGCTCTAAAATGGCATGCGAGATAGATATAAGAATAGAAAATTATAACTAGCTTTCTCCAAAAATACCCCTTCAACACACAAGATACTTAAAATGCAGACTTCAGTTTAGATGGCAGATCTCTTCACAGTGCTGTTCACATGCTAGTCATCAGCATGGAATACAAGTATGGCAATGTGTCCATGAACTAAAGTACAGATTGGCCATTTTAGTTTCTGCGGCAGACTACTACTTGCACAATACTTTGTGCCCAGTCAGCTAAAAAGTACACACATTTGATGCACTCTGGGTTTGCCATTTTGATATGTGGCAATTTGAAAGCAACAACTTACAGGAGCTGATATCTTTTTAAAAAGTAGACAGTTTTGTTTCTTTGCTGGATTGGAAGGCACTGCAGGGTCCAATTTTCTGGAGTTATTATAAGGATTAAAGTGGAATATAAAGAGTCTTCTATTATGCAGTCTGTCACCAACATTAACAAAGTATTGTTAGTTTTTCGAAATCCCACTTTAACATAGTTTTATTAAGATATAAAGTACAGCGCTAAAAGCCTCTATGTCATAAATCTGAATAAATGTAATAAATGTAGCATCACTAGTGAGTCAAGTGCATTCACAAAGGGAATGCATTATATGTATCAATCCCATCTATGTGAATAGGATGTGACTTTAAGTACCAATCAGTGATAACCAAGATAAAATGTATGAAAAATAATCTAAAGTGTGTGAAATCACTCACAACGATACACTGTATCAAAAACACTGTATCATATCACCCATGTCACTCATCTAGGTTTGGCCTTCAATGTAATTTCATATATGCTCCGACCCCTTACCATTATCTATTTATATTTACTTATATTTAAACTATTTAATTTTGTTTAATTTAATTATATATATATTTTTTCTCATCTTTATCATTAATAATATTTTTTAGCATCATCCACTCACGGGTTTCACAGTTGCTCATTCTCTCTACCTTGCGTGGTAATTTAGTAAACAATTAGAAGTTTAAGATTTGTGAGACAAGGTTTTGACAACACCTATGAAAATACCCTTTTCCTTTATGAGATCACAATTTATTAATTTTCACGATCATTTCTGAGTTCTGTCCCCAAAAACTTTAAAAAGCTTTCACTCTGACTAATCATCAATCATATTTATTCCACTCACTAAAGAATTTATCACTCAGGGTCATTGCTTCCATACACGCTAGATGCTGAATTATAATGTTCTTATGTTATTCGTATTCTAATCACTAGGATTTGGAATATTCACTTCACTCCCTCCCCCTTAAAAGATTATATTCATTTTATCATTCACATGATTTGTTCTTTTTAACACTAAATAACAGGTTTTATATTAGGTGCTATCTAATTGTTTTAAACATAATAGACATGTTTTTTCATTATTTTTATTTATTTATTGTTGGCCTTTAATTGCAGACATATTTAGATGTAAAAATGGGTTTATTCCGTCTCAAGATCTTCACATGTATTCCCAATTAATGATTATATTTAACCATATATAAGAGACTGGAGCGTGAATCTTGTAGACCTGCCATCCTTTGAGAACTTCTATATGACGAAACATGTCGGGGGCGGGCCTATAGTTACGTCACGCTTCCAGTCTAAGTAGTCACTGTTTGAGTGACTAGCCGGCTTTTTAACTACTTACATATATTTTTTTTATCTAAGCGCTACTGTGGTTTATATATATTTTTTGCTATATATAATTCAGGACCAGAGGGAGCTCTGAGGACACAGATACCTGGGTTTCATCCCGGTGAGGTTATCTGTTTTTCGGCTTCGTACTCTGGGATCCCAGTGAGCGGTGAAGAAGAAAGGACGGACAGCTCCAGTCTCCACCTGACGATACAAGCGGTTTTTTACATCAGAGTTCTGGTGAGTGCATACCCTTTAGGGGACTTTTTTGGATTTTCGTTGGGCACATCACAGAGTTAACACGTATTGGATTGACTGTTGGGGTGTATTCTTTGGAAGAAATAGACATTGCACTAAACTTTTTTTCATTGTTTGATGGTTTTCAATTACATTTTTAACTTGTGCATTTTATATCCGTCTGAAAAAAGAAAAAAGACTGAAAAAACAGGACATCTTTGGGCGATTTAAACTTTTTATTTATATATATATATTTCCATTTTTTGATTTTGATTTAAATAAGAGATTCACATTTGTATTTTCTGGCTAGATACGATCTAAAGGAAACCCTTTCCTTTATCACTTTGGTTTCACATATGGTTTAGACCAGTGGTTCGCAACCTGTGTAACCTGAGGACCCACATTTGTCCTTGGTCATTAAGTCGTGACCCAAGTTGCACTGCAATGGAACGCACGACATTGCGGGCAATAGAACTGTGGGTGTGAGGTGCATTTGGGGTGCCATTCAAATGAATGGCAATGCAATGCACTTTTAACAACAAAACGCGTGGTAGGTGCGATTGCGCAGTACAGTGCATTAATCGTACGGGACTGTGCAATTAACACACTGTACTAGTGTAAATGGGCCCTCAAAAACAGACAACCACAGACACAATCTCACACAAACATACACACTCCAAAAAAATAAAATGTTTTTCTTTTTTTTAAGATCCACCCAGTCTCCCTTCCTTATGAGAACTGGAGTGGATTCATAGCCTGGGGTCCGGTGTGAGCTGCTGTACTGTGATGGAGCTCCATCCATATGTGCAGTGCTTGTACAGCTCCCTTGCGCACCCTGTAGAGGTGCTGAGAGCCAGTATGTTACATCACACCAGTCCAGGCACCTCTACAGGACATGCGAGGAAGCTGTAAGCAATGCACATGTGGATGGAGCCCACCCTACCTCAAGCTGACACTTGGCACTGGGCAGCATATTTTGAATTCTTGCTTGGCGCAAGAACTGACTGTGCTGCACTAGGGGGAGGCCTAGGAGAAAAGTGGAAGGCACACAGGGACCCACTGAACACAGGGTCGCGACCCACTTTTGGGTCACGACCCACCAGTTGAGAACCAAGGGTTTAGACGATGTTGCTATATTTTGATTAATGTGGTGTCTTTTACAACATTGTTTCACTTATACACATGTTTTCACAGCACTTTGTCGTTACAACGGCAGTAGTTTTTGATACAGTGTATCGTTGTGAGTGATTTCACACACTTTAGATTATTTTTCATACATTTTATCTTGGTTATCACTGATTGGTACTTAAAGTCACATCCTATTCACATAGATGGGATTGATACATATAATTCATTCCCTTTGTGAATGCACTTGACTCACTAGTGATGCTACATTTATTACAGTTATTCGGATTTATGACATAGAGGCTTTTAGCGATTTACTTTATATCTTTCTAAACCCTTAGGGCTTATTGCCTTAGTTCAGCAGCTCTTAGCTTTCTTTTTCATATATATATATGTTTTATTATAATGATTGAGTGTTTTTACAATTACGGGTAAATCATCTTTCCATTAGCACAGGCTTTGTTTACTAACATAGTTTTATTACCAGCTGATCCTGCCAGTAGATCTCTTATTTTTCCACCTCCCATAACATAAGGTATGGGATGGTATATACATAGCTTTGATGATTACAAGAAGTAATTTGACATGATGCATACAATGTACCTTTTTTAGTTGTTATTGGCAAAGTATATTCTTAAATTGACATTAAATTATAATCCCCCCCACCCCCCATGTTAGTGTAAGGACTTACTTTAAATGATGCCTCTTGATCCAATTTTCTTCTTTACTGTAGTTTTCAGCTGTCGATTCAACACTGGTGCTGGTCTCCGATCCAGCGCTGACTCCTCTGTGTTAGCTAGCACTTCATGTCCCTCAGAGTCTGTGCGGGTGCACGCTGCTCCATAGTCTTACCTTGTGTCTCTCCTCGTCTCCAGGCCAAAGATCTGAACTGCGCATGTGCCCACCCCAAGATCCTTTGCGGCCACCCAAGACTCTTCAGATTTACGGACTGGAGTGTGCAGCGCAGACACAGGTAAGTTTTAAGCTGTTTGAAAAGGTCTTTTTTTTTTAATGATTTGCATATCTCTACTGCTTGCTAGCAGTAGAGATATGCAAAAAACGCTGAGGGTTTAATAACCCTTTAACTAAATTTTCCTTCTACTTTACTTTCTCATAAATAGCATATTTATAAAAAGTCATCACCATGAATAGCTAAAAGCCATAAAAATTGGCAGATGTTTTCTACTGATTTAGCTTCAAAAAGCTCCTATGTACGGTGCATGCATGGAGGAAAGTGAGCCTAGATTGTAGAGCAAATGCTAAGGTGGTTTGCAACACCTCTCTGGAAGCTGCTTGTGTCCAATTAGCATTATCTCAGGAGGAAATCTGGGAAAGAACCAAAAACCAAGTTAGCAAATGGTTTATCATAGGCTTTAGATAATTGCCTCCACAAGTAAACATTTCCCAAAGCTTTTTATGATTTTTTAAAGTGGTATAAAAATATGGTTGTACTTCTATAAATTAAGTTTGTTTTTGTCATAAAAATGATTGAGGTCCTGAGATACATAGGCATAAGGTCATACTCACAGCGTCCATAATGGATGTGTGCACTTCCACCTCGGCGCTTATATTATATCTGGATAGCACACTCCATTGCTGATGTAGACATTCACATTTTCTATGTGCACAAACGGTAAGCATTTTGAACAATAGATGCACTCTAGATACATGTTTAGGGTAAATGGGTTTGAAAGATTTGAAGCTGAGGATAGCTAGGGAGACAGAATTGTAGTTAGGAGATCAGCAGAGGCAGACTGTATTGTTTTAAACAAACAGTGTTACTTTAAGTAATCCTGTTATCAATTCTAATTTCTAAAACTAGAAGATCTGCATTAAACACCCTCATTCTGCTAGTGAGTCATTGACCCCTTGTGCTAAGCCATGACAAGTGGTAAACCCTGTTCACTCAATGGTCTCTGTCCAACAAGTGGATCTATTGATTCTTTAATAGGACAAGGGGAGGGGTTTAAGGGCAGGCCTTAGCACCATGAAGCTGAAGTTTGATACCTCAAAGCACTGTGGAAAGGGCAGTGTACCACTTCTTAAAATTTGTGATTAAATCCATAGCAGCCTCACAGGCAGTTTATGTTGGCCTAGAGAAATGTAAACTTAGCATTAAAAATAAAAGGTCTATTTTTATTTAAATACAGTTTTGTATTCTTATAAATCAATCTATATGGGCTATATATATAACAAAGCCACCATCAAGACTGCCAAATACGTAAAAGCAAAATATACCTCTTGATCAATTTGTGTATTTATAAGTTAAAAAAAATTCCATTTGGCAAAAAAGCATTTTGCATTAAGTAGGTACACTCATTTGTAATGTGAAATGATCTGTTGCATTGCGCATTCCCTTGTGTGGAGTTTTGATAATGCCATTTATCTTGTTATTTACACTTACGTCATAATGATGGCTGAAACAAAGTGTGTTTTGTTTTCATGAGAGCCTTGGAGTCTTAGGCATGTACCTCCAGTTAAGTTAGCTGCCGAAAGCTTGCATTTTGACTATATCAGAATTTTTAACCACTTCAGTACCTTCATGTTACACCCTTTTCATTACCAGGTCACCGCTGTGCAAGTTTGTCTGAAAATTTCATCCGTCACGCAACACTGTAACAAAATTAATTTTCAGAGAGCTTTCTTTTAGTGGTATTTAATAAGCACTATTTTATTTTTACTATATCTATACTATAAAACATTTGAAAAAAAAACTGTTTTTGTTACTTTCATTTATAAATCATAGCAAATACAAATGTCAGGACAGTATAACAATCCCCAAAATGGCACCTTTTTTGGAAAGTACAACAGCAAAAAGTTGGAGTACATGTAGCAAAACATAAAACTTGGGTGCAGTTTCGCCAGGAGGCAGCCCAACCTCCTTAAAGGCACAGGGACACACAATGGACCCCGCACATCACAATGGCAGCTGACAGTATAACAATCCCCAAAATGGCCCCTTTTTTAAAAGTAGACACAGATTTTTTTCGCCACAATTGTTGTAAATGAAGACACATGCCCGTATTGAGGGGGTTAAAACATGGAGCTTGGTAATAGTGCACAAGATACAATAAATGTACAAGTCATAGACAAAGGGAGGCAGAGGTGAAGGGGTAAATGTACAGGCCACATGCAGTGGGACGGTGGAGATGAAGGGGTTAATGTATAGATGTGCAGGTTGAGAGAGAGGCAAAAGCATGAATATACAGGCCAGAACATAGATAGAATGCAATAAGCAGGAGCACAAGTGACACATGATATTCAACATACAGGTGGAGGGAAAGGATAATCCTCTGGGCAAAATAGTGGCAGCTGGATAACTGACACTTTGGTGTAGCTCAGTCCATAAACTTGCTGAAAGGGGCTGATCTCACAAACTGGAATGGTGGCAGTTGGGGTTACATTGGGTTGGATGTAGGAGAATTTGGGCAAGGTTTAAGTCTTCACTTGACCCCACTCTGCTTGGTCCCATGACCCTCTTCTCTACCTGACATGGCATGTTCTAAGCATCAGAAAACCCCTTGTGGGACTTTACTGCCTGTTACTAGAGTCTACAGATGTTGTGGTGGATACTGCAGGAGAATCTTGTGGGGGGAAGAGATTTAGAAAGTAAAGAACGAGTAGGCGGAGTGCATGCCATTTGCTGCTGACTTGTTTTTAACTGAGGTACTGCTCCCACCAAGTTTTGTGGTGTAGAAGTAGGACACAGATCAATGAATACCAGAAAGAGGTTCCAAACATTACCCAAGCTACTGTAAAAAATGATTGCTGTTATGTACTCTTCAGGGAGATCTACTCATACTATTTTCTCTATGACATTCATCCAATGACAAGGAGATTAAAAAAACACATATATAAAAGCAAAAGCCTGTGAAACGTTCTTACCTTTCCCCACTTTTTCTAAAGTTATTTTGCTTCTGCATTGTGTTTATACTAGAAGAGATGTGATGCCACAGTACTTCCTTGTGGTATGAAGGCTTAGGCAGGAAAATTAGGAAATGTTTTTTTCTAATTTTTTACTATTTATTTCCAACCTGTTTATACCTGACAGAAGCTTTAACCCTTCCCCACTATATCCAAGACCAAATAAAACATATTGGCTGTTGTGCTCTAATAACATATTTATGTGCTGTAACTTGTATTTGGGTTTTAATACATTTCTTCACACAAGGTTTAAATAAAAGATCAAAATGTAAACATAACACTTTTGATATAGTCAGAAGGTATAGAATCCCTGACAAGTTTTATTGTGGTCTATGTTTATGCTGGAGAAATTCACTTTCTGTTTGTCCTGCTGCCAATTGTCACAGGGACAGAAAGTGGGGGAAATCCAAAAATGTTTCAGTCACCATGAGGGGAGGGGAAATCAGTGGGAGACACTTCTCCCAGTAACAACTGTGCAAGAGGGGAATTCTTCTAACTTTGTATAGATTTCCTTTTACTTCCCGTTTTGTTTCTTAGACAGGAGGAGAAGGGAAAGCTTCCCAATGGGACACAGACAGCACAAAATACTGACACTTCCTTATTCTATATTCTAAAAAAAATGGTTATACATACACTGTATTGTATTCTATATCTTCCTCTTCCACATTGGCATGAACATGATAAAATTAAATCCAAACTTGGTGACTAGGTTTGACGACTATGGCTCAACACAGGTGGCGTTACCTACAAGGCAACTTGAAAGCCCAGATCAGGGGTAGCCAAACTCTGGCCCTCTAGCTGTGGTGCAACTACAAATCCCATGAGGCATTGCAACATTCTGACAGCCACAGACATGGCTCCCAGAGGCAAAGGCATCATGGGATTTGTGGTTTTGCCAAAGCTGGAGGGCCGGAGTTTGCCTACACCTGGCCCAGATATTCCAAAATGACTACTTGCCTTTAGTAGACGTAAACACTTATCAAGCTTATACCTAACCTAAAATTAGGGCAATTGAACTGCTTTATTGTAAACTGACCATTCAACTGGATCCATCTTTAATCAAAGATACTGTTATTTGCACACATGAACTGTACAGAAATTATTTCTGCCATGCCTGTGGAAATACGCTATGCTCTATTAATGCGATATTTCTTATGTTAAAATAAATACGCTATAAAAGGTTTATTTACTTTTTATTCAGAACGAATTTCACATTTTCAGCTAAATAAAGCATTTATTTTAAAGAATAAACCTTACATTCATTCATGTTGTTGGTGATCTAACTGATCTAGGTCCTACTCATCCATACTAAATTTCCAATTAATAACACTATATGACCATACTGCTGCTTTTTAAATGCCGCCTTTAGAAATAATTATTTTCTTCAAAAATAATTTTGTTGCACAAAAGAGTTTTTGTTACATATAGAGTTACATATCTTATCTGTTGAACCCACCTCTGAAATATGTTTTCAGAAAGGTAATCATTTGGTTTATTGATCATTAAGGGAATTTCAAGCATTTGAAGGCATTGGTTGTCCAACTGCTTCACGAAAGGTCTGATTTGCATCCTTTAAAATAAAGCAGCAAAGCAATCTGTTATGTATTGATTGGCAATGTAACGGCAAAGCACACTACAGACACATTACCTGTGTAGTATAATCAGGATGTTTAAGGGGAATAATGCTTGCTTCAATTTGCCTTGACTGAGGCTTATAGATAAGGGTATCGCAGAATCCTTAATGAGGAAATTATTTATGAGTGTCATCTAGAAATTCCCAACACATTAGCATTTAGAAAATTCAATATGAAAAAAAGAGACAAGTTAACAATACAAAAATGTCTATTTGAAATGTCACAATATAAATAAAAACATAGGAAGGCAGTTTCTGTATTTTGTTCTACTGTTTTCATTTGAAAGAAAAAAAGATTTATGACTGCACGTGGGTGGTTTTCAGAACACTTTTCAAATTTCTCTAAAAATGGAAAAAATCTGGAATAATCTAATACAAAAAAGAATGCATATTAAATGAACACAGGCTATCAACATTCAATATCAAGTAAAATAAAATGTAGAAACATCTTCAGATTAAATGTTTATCATTTCTGTGTTCCAGGGGATAAGAAACATTTAAATACCCGAAATGATACATAAAACAATAATAAATGTATAGAATATTGTGACGTTGGGGAGGTTAGCACAAATGGCGAGCGCTTAAGGACTAGTCATGAAGCCGTTTTCACAGAACAAAGGACAGTCTTTTATTAATGTCAAAGGCAGAAAAAGGAAATCCAACATAAATAGCTTTCTTCAGCGTACATATCAGCTCACCCTTCACAGGTTATCCTGTTCAAGAAATAAACCTTTTTAAATTACTACACTTAGAAGGTCCCGCCTTCTTTTTTTTTTCATCTTCCCCTGGGAGCTCTTTTCTACAGGTCTTTGCCGCCAGTCGGGCGGTGAGTCTTTAGGAAACCCGCCATAAGAGAAAAACAAACCAGAGTGCTAGATCTGGAGAGAAAAGATTGTGCCGAATCATTATAACCACAGTCTTGTTCGGGAATCTCTGGACCATTGGGTGGTCGGATACGGATTCCTGTGGACATCCCTGAGGAACCCTCTATTGAACGAATAAACTTTCCACTCAGACATTACTGAAATAAGGAAAGTAATTACTATTTTTTACAAACCGCAATTTCTCTGAAATGACTGCTTAGGATATTTGGATTTGAGCCTATCAACCCCGTAGTTCCAGTTTTGAGAAGAACTGGAACGCACTGGGCTGCACTTTAATTTTAATTTTAATTTTTCGTTTTTTATAACGTATCACTTGTTGTTTAACTATTTACTGGATTTTATATATAGGTGCTTTTATTGATTGTTTATTCACATATTATTGCTTCATGACTATGCTTATACGGATGCTTTCAATATAACTGATTTGTTTAGCCAGCTAAAGCTCACCACACACATACAATACACTCAAGTACCACCGGGTTGTGTTTTGCAGCTTCAACCACTAATTCACTATCACTAGTGGAGACATCTACTTTATATTTAACATTTTTTATTTTATTTTGGTATCTGAAGGTGATCTCCCCCCTTTGGTTTTGAGAGATCACTTTCGCACCCATTCACAACTAGACCGAGCGCAACTTATCTGCCACACATTAGACTCACTCACACACATAGTTGCTGCTGGTCTATTTAGCTATTTATTTTGAGTCACTCATTCACAGCGCAGTGATTTTTGATTATTACTGTACGGGCTATTCACTATAGCACATACAGCTCCCGAAGTCGGCCGAGCGGCTCAGTCCAGCCGAAGGCATATGCTTCGGCTGGACTGAGCCGAGGTGAAAGCCGAAGCTGGCCGACCGACAGTCTGCTTCTGACAGCTGGGCGGAGGTAACCAGGGACACTGATCTCCAGGCAGCCCAACTCTCCCGGGCGCTCCGGCAGTCTCCCGCTATTAGATAGCGGCTCCTGTCCGCCCGGGAGAGGAACACTTTCTAAAGGAAAGTTTTGCTCTGCTCGATCGAGCAGAGTAAACCTTTCCCTGCTTTTTTTTTATTCTGACATCGAGCCGTTGGCTGCCGTCAGAATAATAAAAAAAAAAATATTCACAATAGGAATGCATAGCTAGATTCCTATTGGCTATTTCAATTTGCAATAGCCAATAGCAAACTAGCTATTGAACCCGCCCACTGCTGCTGCCAATCAGCAGAGGGGACCTGCAGTTCTCCATCAGGTCCCCTCTAGTGATTGACATTAGCGGCATTCAGCTATTACTCACTGCTGTTCGGCATCTATAAGAATAGACCGAACAGCAGCGAGTAGCCTGCCGGAGGTTCGGCTGAGCCGATCCAGATGTTGGATCGGCTGAGTCAAACTCATTCTGCACTTTGGGCAGAAGGAGCATGTTCGGCCAACCCGAAGCCTGCCGAAGCCACCCGATGTACGGCTGATTTCAGCCGATATACGGCTGGAATCAGCCGTACCAGCCTGAAGTGAATAGCCAAACAGCGTTCGGCTCACTTCGCTTCAGGTCGGTCACTCGGCTGCCTAAGTATATGTGTGAAGAGCAGAGCAGACCTTGTGTACAGATGTTCTGTGGAGGGGTGGAAAGACTTTTAATAATAAAACTGAATACAAATAATGAAATTAGTTCACATGTGTCAGCAATAGTATTAGTGTCAGTTTCAGAATTAATATTTGTTAGTTTCAGTTGTGAGCATGTTGGACCATGAGGAAAAACCAGAGATTTCCCACAGCAGTTGGTGAAAAATGTCTGCAGAAAAACACATTTTAGCATTGTACCCGCCCTCTGCTGCAGTTCCCCATCAGGTCCATCAGCAGAGGGCGGGTACAATGCTAGTTTACTATTGGCTATTGCAAATTGAAATAGCCAATAGTAATGTCCCAATGCTTTTCTATGGGAATATTCTTTTTTTTTTTTTCTTCTCTATTCTGAGATCGCTGAAAAGATGTCTATATGTTGACAACCATCCACTCACAGTGGCTGTAATGAAATGGGGGTCAGATACACCAAAGGAAAAGGCACTGTGTGTTGATTCATGGGTATGGTAAACCCCTCTGACCAAGAGGAAAATGAAGACCTCGTACAAAAAGGTTGTAAAATGTATTTTCCAGGTGGCCATGCACAATTAATTTGTCCTTTGACACTTTCTTGCAGTATCAGGAACAAAATTATAGAACACCTTATACTTTAACAAGATCCCAGGCATCCCACAGAGAACATAAGGAACATAAAGGATTTTTTGTCCGATCCCCTCCACCTCATCCAACAGAAACCCAAGGAAGAGGTGTGGGAAAAATGTTAACAAACGTGATATCCATTATTGTTATCCCACCTATACCTCCAAACCAGGACTCTGCATTCACCCCTTAAATTTTACCACACTGTCCCACATTATTAGAAAACAGAAATATAGTAAAATTCAAAGGGTGAAGAGGGGTTAACTTTTGTTGTATTTCGGTGTCCTTTTATGTACTTTACTTTTTAAATGTGTTAATATTATACAGCATTTATATAGCGGTAGCAGTTTAAGCAGCACTTTACAAGGCTTTTGGTAAACTCTTATAAAATAACATCACACTGCAGAGTGTTTTTAATGTATGGAGGATATTTGACAATTGGATTCAGATTTATTGCCCCCTCTTAAGACAAACTGCCCACCATTGTTTCTTGGTTCCACTACAAGTACAAACAACATATAATGCACACATATGTGGCATCCCCATGCACATCAGGAGTATGAGAATTTATTTTTGGTTGTTTTTTGGTGGCAATTTGTCCTGGAAAAAACAAGGTGTAATTCACCTGGATACACAAAGTAGTTTCAAAGATATGTGCAGTTAAACTAAAAACCCAGTTTTGCCAAAATTGCAAAACTGGATTTGGGTGTTAAGATTTGTTATACCTTTTATCATGAATAAGTTAAAGGATAAGTGCAAGTATGTACCTCAATTGTAAAGAAAATTACATGTACTTACAAGCCCCCCATGTGATAGCATATTGGCAGTGACCAGTCCTCTATAAGGTGATGCTTGGGGTCCAAAAGACCCCTAGTATCACCTTTCCACTTCAAATGAGCTATTGAAGTGCAGATTGCACTTTAATAGCTTACTGCTTGGCTTCAGTAGCCAAGCAATGACAGCTCAGGGACAGAAAGCTTCTTGCCGGCACCCAGGAGGGGGCAGCGGAGCCCGGAAAACCTTTTGGCTGTGTTGGGTGGGGGGGCACTTTACCTGCCCATAGAAGCGATCTAGCAGCAGCTGAGCCACCAGAATCACTTCTATTGTAAAGCCGGCAGCCGGCTTTACAAAGTTAAATAGAGCCCCGGCGCTGTTTAAAGGGCTGTGCTGCCAATTACATATTAAGTACGTCCATGGCCACGAAAGGGTTAAGGACAATTGTCATGTGCACAACATATATATGAGTGTAGCAACCCCTGACTTCTAGGGGCAGGAGGAGCTAACATTTCAGCTCAGGGATGAGTCCTTAGCCAGAATGTGGGACGTGAAAGCAAAATTGGTCACCAGTCACTTTAAGGATTTTCTAATGCTTTATTGCTGCATGTCCGGCTCCTGTGATGGTAACATTTGAGAAAGTAAAAGAGTACAGCAAAAATACACACATTTGTTTGGGCATATTACATACATGAGCATAATATATTCAAAATGTTACAGTACATTATTCCCTGAGTTAAATTATGAGGAATTCAACAAAGTGGGGAAACATATCTCAGTGATCATATTTTTGGCTTATTTATGATCTCTGTTGGTGCCGTGTTTCCAGCCCATAGACTCTACACGGACTTTGTTATGATCTTATTCACAGCCAGGCTCTTCTAATAGGACAACTAATCTACTTATTTGACTTGCATAAGTGACTGATTATCATATTTATTCTGCAGTTACTGAATGTATTAACAGTCTCAGTGGTCAAAGATGAATAAAGCAAGTGCTTGCACTAATATGGGAACTATATCTGAGGATAAAAATGTTAAATATTGCAGTATTATACTGCCGATGTTAACATAACGGTAATTTCCCTTCCTTTTATGACTAATGGCCACCAATTCAAGTCACTTAGAAACTTGAGTTGAGACAATATCCAGAAAGTCTAAAAAGCTGGTTAGCAACATTTTAAAGAAGAACAAGCAGAAATATTAACACTTGCAATGGAGCTACCCCTGCCCTGCAAGGGTTATCTGCTCCCTTTTTGCGTAGGACATTTTATTAACCCGTGCATTGGGCTACCCCCACACTGCAAGGGTTAACTGCTCATTTTTCCCTAGGGTAAAAAAAAAGAATACTCATCCCATCCTGGGAGTCAGCAGCACTCCCTCCAGCCTCTTTCCTGCTCCACTGCAGCGATGGTATGTCTCTCGGCATCCTCATGTCCTATACACCAGGGGTAGCCAACCAGTGGTCCTCCAGTTGTGGTGGAACTACAAATCCCATGAGGCATTGCAACATTCTCACAGCCACAGACATGACTCCCGGAGAGAGATGCATCATGGTATTTGTAGTTTCACCACAGCTGGAGGACCACTGGTTGGCTACCCCTTCTATACACTGTATTGGGTGTGATGACTCGAGGATTCCTAGAATGCTGCAGTGGAGGGGGAGAGATGCCACAGGGACTGGTTTAAGAGCAAGCCAGCTCAGAGAATCAGGTGGGTATAACTTTTTTTTACCCTAGTCTAAAAAGAGCAGTTAACCTTTACAGTTCAGGGGTAGCCCCACTGCACGGTTAATACAATTTCTGCATGGAGTCCTTCTTTAAAAAGGAATATACAGTAAGTTTGTTAAGTACAACAATGGATTGGGTACCAAGTATAAAAAAAATCTCTTGGTTAGACTTGAGTTGTATGGAGGGGTGGCAGTTTTTAAAACAAGTGTTAATGTGCAGGTTTCATAGCGGCTAGTTGTTGTAAAAATGCATATAAGTAGTAGGCTTTTCTTTATATGCGATGCAAAAAGCAATGACTGTGTTCACAGTGCAGTAGAGATGGAAGAGATTATGAAAGTTTTGATCAGTTGTGGTCCAAATCAGAAGTCTTAATGAAGTCACTGGATATATAAACCAAGCTCTAAAAAAGTATGTATTATAGAGCAGCAAAGGATGCAGAATTGTTTGGGAAGCTACTGACAGCCCTGGCTGATGAGATGATGGGGCTGAAAAAAACAGCTTGATCTACTTCCTTTCTGCCAGGGATACTAAATAGAAGGGTGAGGTCTGGGGGTAAAGGTAGCAGCCTTTAGTCCTTTTCTCCCAAAAAGGAAAATTTGGAAATCCAAATGATCAAAAACAATACAGAAATTGTGGCTTTGACCATCTAAATGTGTCAAATTAGGTCAGAATGTCACGTCGTCCAAATTCAGGATCAACTCTATAATGCAGTACCCAATCAGATTCAACTTTGCTGTATTGTTGCAATTTGTACATTGCTCTTTTGTTAATTGACTGTGATAAACTGGCTCCACACATTCTCACACAGCCTGCTCACACAGTTTCTGCTGTGAAGTTTAAGAATGAATTGCCCAGCAATGCCTGCAGCTACAGAAGTCGGTGATGGCTTACTGTAAAGATCAATTGCTGCTTGTTAGGAAAATGTAGATATTTCATACACTTAAAGAAGAACTCCAGGCAAAATAAAACTTAACCGTTTCAGTGGGTTTACCCCCACACTGCAAGGGTTAAGTGCTTGTTTTCATCTAAGGTACAAAATAACAAAGATATACTCACCTGAACCTCAGTTCTGCCTGGCTACTAGACAGGTCCCTGCCCACTACTCTCTGGTGATGGAATGTCCCTTGGTGTCCTCACATCTAATACAGTGACTCTGACTCATGGAACCTTAGACCATCGGAGCAGTTCGGGTGAAAATGAGCACTTAACTCTTGCTGTGCAGGGTAGCCTGATAAGTTTTATTCTGCACGGAGTTCTCCTTTAACACAATACAGTGGTACCTCGGTTTACGAACTTAATTCGTTCCACAATTCTGGTCGCCACGACCAGTGTCAGAGGAGGGAAGATTGCCGCGGTTGTGTTCGTCACCCGATACGGAGTTCGCGAACAGAAGCGACCTGTTCGCAAACCGAATTGTTTGTGAACAGAAGCGTTCATATGTATGGTAAAATGTTACATCAATTATATATTATTACAGTAGCCCTAAAAGTAAACAGCATGAAGACAATAAAGTCTACTTCTCCTGTTAAATATTTTATCCTTAGCCTCTATTCTCTCTTGTCACACATGCTGGCCTTTCTTCACCACCATATTTGTCCTGCAGGTGACCATTGAACACTTTAAGCAAAGCCTTGTCAAGACAGTGGATATTACCTGATCCACTTGACCTGTTTCTTAACACTTAACCACCAACCCTAAGATGTAAGCATATCTAAACCCAAAAACAAACATCTAATATATTGCAGCTTACCAGCCCTTAGATGTGGTGACTTAATTAGAATTACTTTTATAGACTTTTTATCATTATTTTTAAAAGTATTTAATTACTTTTATAGACTTTTAAAAATTATTTTTACCTGGTAATCCTGCCAGGTCAGTGGTGACTTCATTAGAATTACTTTCATAGGGGGTAATTCACAAAGCTGCCAAAGGCAGCCAAGTGAATAACCCAGTCGAAGTGAAGTGAGCCGAACGGTGTTCGGCTATTCACTTCTGGCTTGTGCGGCTGATTTCAGCCGTTCATCGGCTGCCTTCAGCTGTCTTCGGTCAGCCGAAGTGCAGAAGAGGTTCGACTCAGCCGATCCAACATCTGGATGAGCTGAGCCGAAGCTCTGGCAGCTCACTCGCTGCAGTTCGCCCCTATTCTCATAACATAATTCTCTATTTCCAAACGGCAGTAAGTGAATAGCCGAATGCAGCTGAGAATATAAAAATTGTAAATTAATTTTTTTTAAAAGTTGAAAAATAATTTTAAAACATTTAAGAAAATAGGAACATTTAAAAAAAATAGTTTAAAGAAAAGAAAAAAGAAAATTAAAAGTTTTTTTTTGAAATGTCGACAAATGAAAAACAATTGGGAAGAGCTACTAGTGACCACTAGCTCCGCCCAACTGTTTCCTGTTGGCCGACACCTGCCAGAGCCTTCTAGTGGGTCCCAGCCAATGAATAACAACTGGGCGGAGTCGGCTGTGACATCATGGCCGGCTCCACACAGTTGTTATTGTTTCATGACAGATCAGCATCCCCAGGTCATTTGGGGACACTGATCTGTTTTTACAACTGGGCGGGGCGAGCCGTGAGTTCACAGCTGGCTCCACCCAGCTGTCATTTGCGTGGAGATCGGTCGGCTTTGGCTCAGCTGAGCCGCTTGGCTGCCGTCGGCTGCTGTATTGTGAATAGCCTGGACAGCAGCCCTTCAGTTCGAATGAACCGAAGTGCAGAGGCGGCCAAAGAGAGCCGAAGGATTAGCCAAAGCTACGACTGGAACCTTGGCTCTTTAGGGAATAACCCCCATAGACTATTTATAATTATTTTATCCGGTAATCCTTCCAGTGACAGACAGCCTGCCCTAAGATAACAATGCTCACTCACTATACTGTACCTATGGAGGAGCAGCATTGTCACCCTAGGTTAGAAGTATTGTAGGGCTACAGAACATCCTTCTATATATAAAGAAACGGTTCTTTATATAAAGGGGATCTTCTGTAGTCCACAAAGCAAGCTTGAGAAGATGCTAACCGATAACTGTCGGCAGCAGATTGCTCACTTCTGATTTGGACTAAAGAATTTCTTCCGCTCTCATCAATCATAAAACAAAATTAGTTTTGTAGTAAACAGAAAAGAACTGGGTAGGACTAAAACCACTGCTTGAGATTTTGGTGCAGCAGAGTTGACAGGAAGTTATCAGTTCACAAAGTAGGTATTTTTGGCACTTATCAATACGATTTAACAAAGCCCTTTCAACTTTATATTTAACAAAAAGGGACCATTTTCAAAAGGGACCAAATCAAAGAAGCTATTATTAGAATTTGCATATACTTTAGCCTAGCACACTCCTATGTAAGCACATAAGCTTTTATTTTCTTACCATGATGTACTATTTAGGGTGAGAACAAAGCTTGGGGTCCTTGAATATTGCCCCATTTGTCCTTAAAGTATATATAAACATGATAATGGAAATCTCATATAAACTATAACATGCTAATGTAGTTTCAAAAGTAAAGCTTCCTTTTTTTACATAGTTTTCCTTACAATAAGATCTGGTGATACTGCCATGAAGATCCCACTCTGAGAAATACCATTTGAGCATCACTTAAAACATGGTAGTTGTTTATGGCATACAGTGCTTGACTTCGCTACATATTCAACAAAATAACCAATCAGATCCCAAATGTCACCATTATATAGCAGACTAGAAATGAAATCCTAAAGCTAGTTGGTTGTTTTGAGCATAAATTTTGTTTTCCCTTAACCTATTTTTATTAACTACCTACAAAATGCTTATGGGGTATTTATAAATCCCCCCCAAAGTACTTCAATTAATATTCAAATGAGTCAAAGAGCTTAATTATGCACATCTTTTAAAATGTCGATATTTAGGGTTAATGGGAAAAGATAATTTGACTATATGTAGCCTAAATATACAGCATACATTTGTTTAGAGTGTGTTTAAAAATTCCCTGTAACATCTCCATTACAGTTTATTATTAAATTAAAGCGTCATCTGGCACATTTTGACAAAAGTTAATGAATAACTTAACCAATCTCTAGACTAATCAAAAAATACCCTTGAGGACTGTGAACGCTGGTTTAATAGACTTATCTTAAGCAGGCTGAATATTTGAATTGAAATGATGTGTATCAATTGAACATCCTTGAGGAAATCATTAAATTAGAAAGTAGAAATGAGAAATCCAAGGATAGCACAATGTACTTTTCACAGAATATTTCGAGGTACTTTGGCTCGAAAATATAAATCAGTAAATGGCAGTGACAATATTCACCTAAGCATGCTGTTATTCACGCTGCTTTTAAAGCTAACAAATATCTATGGAGAAAAGTGCATTGTTTGAGCATTATAGTGTATACTCATGAAAGGAGCATGAACAGTTAAATTTGTTAGGATATGTGAAAAAAACATAGTCATGTACAATACAGTATATAGTGTACCAGAAATGTCAATGGTAGAAGCAAAGGCTATCTAGGGGCACACCTCTATTAATGTCTCAGTGCTTCTTTCTTGGTATTTATTAAGGCATAACAATAACAACAGGGGGGAAAAAAGAACAAACATCTGTTCCACTTTGTCGTTTAAAGGGTATCTATGGTCAAAAACGAAAAATAAATATGTGTTTCTATACTGAATTTCTATAAGTTCTATCCCACTCCTAATAATAACCATGTTGATCTAGAAATTGGTAAACTTACTTACTGAAGATAGGATATAGGATGTACATCCTAAATGCAGTGACACATTTTCACTCAGCCTTGTAAATATATGTACTTCCTTGTGTAACCACTCTAATTAGGTCTGCAGTCTGAACTACAACTCAAAATCTGAATTCCCCACAATTTAACCTCTTCATTGGTTGCTGGAAGCAATGCATGATGGGATATGTAAATTTGAGAAATCGAGATTGCATCACATCAAGCAGCAGGGAAAGCGATATAAAGCACACTGGGAACCCAGGAAGTTGTTGAAGGTGATGGCAGACAGGAGGTAGCACTCAATACATAAAAGGGATTTTTTTTTCAAGTAAGCTTTGACTTAGCATGTATTCTTATTACAGTGTTGATGTTATAATAGGATAGTGTATATTGTGAATTGAGAACTCCTTTAACGTCATAAAACCAATGAGGTGGTAACTGTAAAATTTGTAAGTATACAATTGGTATACAGAACAAAGAAACATGTGTTAAAGAAAAAAATGAAGGCTAGATTCCAATTACTTCAGTTAGTTTAGCAATAACGAAATGTAACCAGGAACAGTGTAGAGATTGGAGAAACGAAGGAGGAGAAGTGGATAATGTTTGGGAAAGAAGACCAAGGGGGAAAAACAAGGGGAATAGAAGCAGAGAAGGCACTTTCTCAAGGTCGGCACAGTTATTAAGATTAAAAAGTCTTAGAGTAACATCTGTTGCTTGTCTGCCTTTTAGGAATCCAACTTGAGCTGGGGCTATGTAATAGTTGTTGAGCTTTAGCAACAAAAGGTACAAATCCAGAAAACAATTTAAAAGTAGAGACATGTATTCGGGCACTTCAATTGGCTGTTGCCTTTTTAAGAAAAGGGTCTCAAACATGACTGCGTACAAACCGTGCCCAGTATCACTATGGCTATATGAAGCAATGTTTACACTTTTTGGCAATTGTAGAACATTTTAGCTGTTTGCAGATAAAAAAAACATAACAGTTTTTAAAATTAACATTAAATAAAATAAATGTAAAAATAATAAAAACAATGTTTAAAGTCCCCCGCCCCTGCGAGCATGACAGTCTTCACGTAAACATGCGTCAGGTGCACCTACGTATGAAAACGACGAACGCGCTACACATGTTGGGTATCGCCGTGCACACCGGAGTGAGAGCAATAATTCTAGGGCCAGTACTTTGGGGTATCTCTAAACTGACGACCTGTGGGGGCATTTAAAGCATCGTCTTTGGACTTTTTGGGGTACTGAATTTTGTCGACGTTTCACAGATGCACACAATTTATAACCTGGGCATGTTGGATATCTATTTACTTGTTGTAAAAACAAAATGGTAATGTATTGTGTTTTGGGGCATTTAAGTGCATTTTTCACAAACTTTTGGTGTTTGATAAGGAGTTGCGCTAATATCGTGCAACATAAAAATTTGCAACTGCCACCATTTTATTCTATAGGGTCTTGGCTTTCAGAAAATATATAATGTTTTGGAGTTTTAAGTAATTGTCAGGCCTAAAATGTAGAATATAACATGGGTGCATGTACCTGGTAAGAGACCGGAAGGTGAGGAGGCTTCTCCTGCGACTCGTGTCCTTCCTCTCCTGGAGGTAGGAACAGGAAGCAGTTGGACAGCGAGGAGCACGAGTGCCACTGATGGAACCGACACTGTGCAGGAGACGTCCAGATGACATGTAGTCAGCAAGCCGGGGGTCCACCAAGCAGATGTCGTGGAACAGGAGCAAGAGACAGGGATGTAGTCAGGAAAGCCAGAGGTTGGAGACAGCCGAGCAGCGGAGTACAAAATCAGGAGGGAGAAGGCAAGTCCAGGAGGTCAGGGGCAGGCAGCAATCCAATAGCAAAAGTCCAAGCAAGCCGGGTCAGGAAGGTCACAGGAATCCACCGGGCACAAGCACACAGGAACACAAGCTGCATAGACCATCAGCACTGGAGCATCTTTATATAAAGTAGCAGCATCACTTCCTGTGCGACGACCGTTGAATTCTGAATTCATGCTGACACTGTCCTTCCTTCTGGAGGGTGGCAACTTTTGTTCCCCAAGGTCCCTTACTCTCATGATGGACTACAATCGGAATAAAATTTACAACACTACTTTACAACACATACAACATACACATGACCATATCCAGTAGCCACCCTTCAGAAGCAAGGACGGTGTCAGCATGAATTCAGAGATGATTTGATGATCTACAGCCGAATGATACACAAAGAAGCTATATTTTTGTTTATAGTTAAGGTACGTGAATGTATTTTAAAGATTTATTTCCTGAGTTTAGTGACACTTTAAGCTGTTTTCTGTCAAAGGGCCTGGTCACCACTGCGGCTTGGGTGTCTGTTCAGTGATAAGTCCTGTACCTGCCCCCCTTTCCAACTTTTTTTCAGGCAGTAATGACATCATATATCAATGCTGCCTTTTATAGGAGTTCACAGCAAGATCCTGCCGAACTTTACTTGGCCCACTGCACTAGCCTGTATACTTCTCTACAACACTTATAAGACAGAAGCAATGGAGTGAAGATCATTAGGGCTTTTCTCTGATGTATGCACAGAAAGGCTTAATTATGTACATTGGTAGGGGATCAAGCTTTTTTATTTTTTAGAGTTTAGCTATAACAATGGCTTAAATACATTTGTATTGTAACCAATTAAAGTTTAAATCTTCTCTTAAATCTCACATGATGGATCTAAATTAAATGCAATAATAAAAGCTGTCTATTTTAACAAAATGGAACATTTTAATAGCTTAAAAATAATTACAATTATTAATTCTGACTTGAGATCTCCATAGGAATTTACTAAACCACCCATTGTTTTCATGAAATATTAATATGATGTTTAATAATTGACTGAAATAATCCTAATAAAAGAAAACATTCTTAACAAGGTGGAATTGGTGCAGTAATTGAATTGGACGCATTGTATTACCAGCAATATAATGATCTGAAGACTTGTGCTGCTTAATCTGACCCTCTTGCATTTATTAGCCCTTTAAACAGCATCTGACAAATTCAATACCATCCACAAAATTAGTTTGATGCTTGTTAAATCGCTATTTTTTAAAATTCATTGCTTTATTAGTGGATAAATTCTTTAGGATCTATTATATGAACATTATCAGATAGCAAATAGTTGCGCTGGGAGAAATAATGTGTCAATAGTTACCAACCTCTGTATGATCACCACACACGGTTTCTTTTATACATTTAATAAGAATAATTCCACTCTCAGAACCAATCACTTTGTATTTTTATTTTCATTCTTATTTATTCATTTATTTACACCTGTGATGGAGTGTATGAACAAGTCCACAGTCATCCACTGACACATGACACACAGGGGGTGATTTACTAACCTAAACACACGCACGCACTAGGTGCGTGTGATTTTTACACAGCAAAACGTATTTATCAACCAAAAAGTCTCTAAAAGCATATTTCCACTAATGCCATATATGGAAAAATCATGCATATATAATGCTGCTTCACAGTTTAGACAAAAATGGTTAGCTCATGCATTTACATTCCTGCATTCATCAATGCAAGCAACACAACATAGAGCTAATTTACACAACATCACCTTGCAAATTCATGCAGGGCTTTGCACAACACACCTGCTGGGTGTGTACACACTACAAAGGTGTTTAGATTCCACCCATAGATCATGCTGGGAGGGAACACACTACAGAGGTGTATACATGTTTGTGGTGAGTTTATAAGGTTAGTAAATCAACCCCACAGTTGCGATTGCACATGAAGGTTGATATATTCAAAACATATCACCATTTCTAATTAAGTATATACAGATTATTTATTAATTTATTCACATATATATGGTGGTGTTGGATTTAGAAGATTGTTTACAACAAGCGCAACATATTAGTATTACATTTATATGAACATTGTTTTATTCACTTTAGGAAAAGTATTTTCGTATTAACCAAATGGTGTTCTTTTTTGTGTTAATACAGGCAACCAGTATGTATTTGTTCTTTTCAAGATGTGATTAACATTGTTTAGAGTGCCAGAGTAGTGTATTAACACAGAATTGGGTAACTGATTATTTTACAGATGCTTGATGCTGTTTTTACTATGCTACCTTCTCATCACCAAATTCAGATCTAAGCTCACCTATGACTCAGTTCACTATTCATGTAATATATTATATATAGAAGTGTGGCACTTTTGTTCTCCTCCCAACAGAACTCCACTAAAGTGTCATATGCAAAACCACACATAAATAAATCAAAATGTATATGTAACAAGTGCAACGCTTATGAATTCCCAAGAGCAAACTGTACATAAGATGTAACAGTCTTCTCTTATACCAACATCACAAAATATTAGTAATTTGTGCCTCAAAGTGCATACAAACTCTTTCCATATCTAATGTGCACAAGGGTGTTGTACAAAGGTACAGCAATTTATTCCAAAGTGCACTATCCAGTAATCCAAATTCAATTGTTCAGAAAATGTCCAAAATCCTCCAGTGCTGAATGTTCTCTCTACTTTATCCACACATCCACGTCATGACACCTCCATGCTTATAAATGTGCTCCACCCTTATGAGATTATTTCTCACCTTTTCAGATGGCCCTTCTCTACTAGAGATTAGATCAGCCACTGACAGAATTTTCATTCCTGCTCTCCTCCATCTTAATGCAATGCATGAATCAGCTCATAGATAAATGGATCCTTATAAAACATTTTTTATTTAAAACGTACTAAAAACACTTACATTCAACAGTGCACTTTCTTCTGTACGCAAATACAGGTAAAGAATTTAGAACCATGCTCCATTTTTTTTTTAGCTCTGGGAGTACACTGGTGGCACTAGTACAGCAATTCTTTTCCAGGTCCCACCCAGCATGCTGACATCACTGGCTCTGCCCTGCGTGTTACGTTCTACAACTTTGTCAGGGGCCCGAGGTCCAGAGATCTCAAGAGATGCAGACTTTTCACAATAATAGTCAATTGTATAAGTGAGTGGAGTAGGGTCTTCATTTTCATTTGCGCATGAATACTTGATGAATTACTTGCTATTTCTTTGACAACACGTTACTCTATTTCCCCACAAAATCTTTCCTTGTTTCCAGCTTTTAAAAACCTAAAATTGAAAGCTGTAATATCAAAGTGCAATGGAAAATGGTAAAACATGCCAAGGTATAGTACCAGCGATGAAGGATTTTCCAAAATCAAAACATTTTTGGAACCTCTGCCCTTGCCAACCAAATCGCTTGCCAATCATCTGGCGAGTAAGATAAATTAAGTACTCCTCCCACTGGGTTTGATACAATCTGGTAGGTGTACTAGTTGAGGATACCAGAGAGGAATAAATCAGCAATATCAGCCAAGGACCTTTATCGCTTGTGCTATACTCCGGCTCGTTTAGCTCATTTTATAATGGGCTATTCCTCATTGTGATTTTGCGGTTGATACATACCTGCTGGTCGTGTCCTGTGGTTAGGCGACTGTGGTTCAGGAGATACGACCTAATTAGAACTTTACTCCATGTTGATCTGAGTAGGAACCTTTGTGAAACTCTACTTAATAAACCTATTACCTCCCTCCCTAGAATGGAATGTCTAGTAATATTTCATATCTTCACAGACAGTAATTTGTTATTGTGAAATCCTGAAAAACACCTGTTTTGAGGCAGTCAAACGTAAACTAATGAAAAAAGTGGTTAACCAAAAGATCATGGCCATTCTGAATGATACACATGCTCGATTTTTAGATGTCAGGCTACCTTGGATTTCTTTTTCTCAACCAACACGACTTGACCATGTTGTGTTGACTAATTATATTTGTATAATTATGTATTTTATACAGTTATGTATTCTAGGCTCGAGCTAACACCCTCATGACTCTTCGTTCTTCCTCCTCTCCTATTGCAGTCTCTTCTTATTCACTCTCTCCTTTTTCTCTATGTTCTTCTAACTTTATCTCTTAACTAGTCCCTCCCCCTCCCTCCCTACCTGTTTTACCCCTTTTTCTTCTCTAGACTGCCTATCACGTGGTGATTATAAAGACCAATTGAGAGTACACATTAGGCAGTTCATGTTTCTTTGGGTCCCAGCCCTATTATATGTTTTCCATAGTTCTTAATGTTTTGTTAGACTACTCATTGTAACTTTCTGAACATTCTCTATTGTAAGTTTCTTTCAACCTGAATTGTTCCTTCTGTATTATATATTGTTTCCTAAATTTTTCTCTTAGTTCAATAAAACTTTTGTTAAAGAAAAATTGTAAAATGTAATACAATTATTAATAATAATAATATTTTGCATGGGAGGAGTTGAGGAGGGAGCTGGAAAGCAGGAGGTCTTTGGAAGAGTGAAGGGAACTGTTAGGGTGATACTTTGAGACAAGGTTTGAGATATAGTGGGGGGCAGAGTTGTGGATGGCTTTGTAAGTCGTTAATATTTTGAATTTGATCCTTTGGACTATTGGAAGCCAGTGCAGGGATCGACAGAGAGGGGTTGCAGACACTGAGCGGTTGGTTAGGTGGATGAGTCCAGCAGCAGCATTCATGATAGACTGAAGGGGGATAACCTGTGTAGAGGTAGGCCAATAAAGAGGGAGTTGCAATAGTCAAGACAGGAGATAACAGGTGAGTGAATGAGTAATTTAGCAGTTTCATTGGTGAATAAGGGGCATATTTTGGAGATGTTGCAAATGTGAAGGCAGCAGAATTTGGATAGTGATTGAATGTGGGGAGGAAAGGTGAGGTCCGAGTCAAGGATGACACCTAGCACCTTGGCATGGGGAAAAGTTGGATAGTTGTGTTATCAATCTCAAGGGAAAAGTTGGGCGAAGGTGCACGGGCAGGAGGAAATATCATGAGCTCAGTTTTTGAAAGATTGAGTTTTAAGAAGTGTTGTGACATCCAGACTGATATGTCAGTTAGTAGATTAGTGACACGCAAGGACTCTGAGGGAGTGAGTTGTGGAGTGGAAAGATATATTTGAGTGTCATCGGCATAGAGATGGTATTGGAAGCCATGGGGGGTTATTAAATGACCGAGGGGGGAGGTGTAGATAGAGAAGAGAAGGGGTCCAAGGACAGAGCCCCCTACAGGGTGTCCCCTGCAGAAAGAGGATGAGGAGGGGAGGAGTTAGATTTGTAGGTGACACTAAAGGAGCGCTTAGATAGGTAGGAGGAGAACTATGAGAGAGCAGAGTCTTGTAGGCCAAGCGAGTGGAGTTTTTGAGGAGGATCAGGTGGTCAACAGTGTCAAAGCAGCAGAAATGTCTAAAAGCAAGAGTAAGGAGTAGTGGCCATTGTTTTTAGCTGTGAGTAAGTCATTAGTGAGTTTTAGGAGGGCGGTTTCAGTGTAGTGTAGAGGGCAAAAGCCAGACTGTAAGGGGTCAAGAAGGTTGTTATCAGCGAGGTGGCGGCTCAGGCGGCTGTAGATAAGGCATTCTAGGAGTTTGGAGATGAATGGGAGTAAGGAGATTGGTCTGAGATTGTTGAGGCTGGTAGGGTCCAATGAGGGTTTTTTGGGTATTGGGGTGACTAGCGCATGTTTTAGAAGGGAGGGGAAGATGCCAGTAGAGAGTGAAAGATTGGAAATGTGAGTAAGAGAGTGAAGGATGAGGGTGACCGAAGAAGTGGTGAGGAAACTGGGTTGAGGGGGCAAGTGGTGAGGTGGGTATAAGAAAAATGATTTGTGACCTCCTCTGGGGTGACAGGGTCAAAAGAGGAAAGTAACAAGTGTGATAGTGGTTCTGGTACATTAATAGGGGAAGATGACTGGAAAGTGGCAATCTGATCCCAAATTGCATCTATTTTGTTTTTGAAATGAATGGCAATGTCCTGGGCAGTGAGTGAGTTAGTGAGTGGTGGCGATGGAGGACATAGTAGAGAGTTAAAAGTAGAAAAGAGTTGATGTGGTCTGGATGAGAGTGTGTTAACCACTTCCAGGCTGCAATACGTCTATAGACGGTGGCCCGTTGAAGTGGTTAAAACAAAAACACGGCTGCTGCAGCAGCCGTGTTCTTGGTACCACTTTAAACAGCCAGCGATGGCTGTTAATGTACAAGCGATCTGGCGTCTGTACAGCCGCCGGATCGTTTGTACAATGCAGCGGCGACCCGGGAGCGGCTTGTCGGGTCTCCCGGCAATTATCGCAGAGAGATTCAGCGGCTTCCAAAAAGCTTAACTATTACATTAATGAATGCCTCAACACTGAGGCATTCATTCATGACTGGTAACCGCTGAGAATCATCAGTTACCAGCATTACAGAGCCTTAAATAACGCATCACGTACAGTGTACGTGGTCAGTTATATAGGCACTTTGTGGCGGGACATACAGTGTACGTCTCCCATCATGAAGGGGTTAATAGAAGAAAAATAAAACTTTATATTAATATTCATAAAAATAAAGCTGCAATATTCACCTGCAAGCCACTTCCCCACAGTACGGCTACTTTCACTAGGTGCGATTAGATGGATTTATATGCATTTAAAATGGTTTTCTAAATGCATACATATGCATTTAGACTGTTTCAATGGACAAAGGACAGATGCATCCAAATGCATATGCATGTAAACATGCATCATTTTAAGCATCTAGAAGAATGAACCAAGCATCTAGTTTGACAGATTTGGCTGACAGATCTCTACATAAAAGCGCTCGGCTACTCACTTCGGCACAGTACGACTGATTTACATCTGGATCGGCTGAGCCGAAGCTCCGGCAGTTCACTTAATGCCGTTCACAGTATTCGCATAGGAGCCGAACGGCAGTGAGTGAATAGCCGAATGCCATCAAGCGGCATTTCGCTCGGCTATTCTGCTCTGTACCTTCATACCTACTTACCTTTGACATCACGGCCGGCTTCGCCCAGTTGTTGTTACGTAATGACAGCCCAGTGTCCTCACGGACGCTGGGCTGTCATTGAAGGACAACAACTGGGTGGACCCAGCCATGACATCATGGCCAGCTCCGCCCAGTCATTGCAATGTAATGACAGCCCAGTGTCTTGGAGCATGCTGGGCTGTTATTGAATGACAACAACCTGTTGTCATTTGCAGGGAAAATGCTTCAGCTGAGACTATGGCTAAAGACTATAGATGTAGTTAAGGTCGCTGTTAAGCCTGATGAAGGGGCCTTGCGTGGTCCCAAAAGCAATTGTTTTTATTTGACAACTGTTCAATAAATGAACTTTTAGTGATCCTAAAAGGATTTTCGGTGTGCTGGTGAAATTTTTCTCAACAATTCGTATGATTGGCAGCGCCATTCGCAGTCATTCCTTTCACCCTCCCCTACTGTTGGGATATCCTTTAAGGAGTGAGACAAGATCTTCTCTTCAACCTTAAACATCACCGGATAATATCTGAAGTTAATTGTCGTAAGGAAAGTACTGGAAAATATATTGATATTGAACTTAAAACGTAAATCTCCGATATTCAAGTTAGGTTTCTTTATACAGGACGCTGGGCAGGTACCTCAAAAATTGCAGGCCTCCTTGCTGAAGAGCAATAATTAGTTGTAGGCTTGAAGTTGCAGTCCTTTTAAAGAGGACTTGCACATGCTCAGAGTCCCATGTGCGAGGCTTCTGATTTAAAAATATTGTAGGATTGTTATGACCATCATTAGGTAACTAAAGATGTGTTTAGGTTTCTCCTGGAGCCTAAGGCCCTTTTCACATTGGCTGATCAGGAGGGGATCTGTGCACGTATCCCCTCCTGATTGCAACAGTATGAATCGGATGTCACTGTCGTGACATCTGTATCTGTCCAGTTTTTTCTCCATCTTGAGATGGAAGAAAAAAATGATTTGACCGGACCCCATGTCAGACTATGGGCTGATTTGGGGCTGAAATTGCCACAAAAACCTACCTAGTGGGTTCCCCAACCACCACTGGGCTCCATAGCCACTCATAGTCAGCATGGTTTCAAAAATAACTTTTTTTTCTTTTCTTTTTTACTATCACTTGATATAATAGAAACATTTTTAGAACAGAAAGAATAGTTCAGAACAGAAAGAATTGATGAGAGGACTGCAAACAAACATAGTTTCCCAAACAGGAAAAGTACCCCCAGCGTTGTTTATTAGTCTTTAAAGTCATTTGCTTGTTAACATACAATACCATCATAATTTTTCTGGTAAAGCTAATTCTTCTGGCAATTGGAATAATCTGTTTTCAGTGACTGTTTGCTGTTGTATTTTTTGCAGGTAATATGGCATTGTTGTATATGCAAGCTATTCCCTCCCCACTAAATCTCCTCTCTTTTCATTGTTTTCTAGAAAAGCAGAGCTATTGTTCAAGTCGATGTTTATCCTAACTGGATTACATTTATTATACTAAAGTACTGTGTACAAGGCCACCATTAGAAATAATAGGGCCTCACAGCACCTACATGACAAGTTTTCCCCAGCACACACTGTATGCAGTATTAGGCTGCAGAAAGAACATCTTCCATATGAATATAGTATATGGATAACACACTGGTACCCCATACCCTGCAAGGGAAAGAAGCCTCCCTAAAACAGGTTCTCAGGGCCAGTGTTTAGGGGACCAGCTGATTCTGCAGGAAACTAAAACCTTTAAAGATCAAGGTGCAGCATCCATTGTAAGTGATTTCATCAGCATTTGAAATAGCATTTGACCTTAATATCACTTTAAACGTTCCTGAAGTATTTATCTGCAAAATTATGCAAATAAGTATCATTTTTATAAACTGGTGAACAGAAGATGTCTCATTTAATTTATAATATCAACTCCAACTGTTGTGGAAATTTTACTAGGATGTGTTTTTAGTATATTGTAATATTGTCATAATGTCTCTAAGTGTCTGGATTTCTGGGCAATTGGAGTAGATATCTTATGCGTGGTGGAGCAGTGTTTTCTTAGCGAGTGTGTGGACGCCAAGCTAGGGCCCCTGCGTGGTGCGCGGATTTATTGGTTTGACGTGCATACAACTTGCTTTGAGGACATTATTTAAGATACATATCTGCCTTTATGAAAGGAACGTGCGTTCGTATTTCTGATGCGTCTAATCAGCGCGCTGGAAATGGTATGGCATTGTCCCTGACCGTTATTGGGCATAGCTTACTGAGCCGTGCTGGATAAGGTTCGCTCCAGTGGTAATTGGAGATGATATGTTGATGTAATGAGGAAGTGATGTTGGTTGTTGACATCACTTCCTAGTTTGCTGGTTGTTGACATGACTTCCTGTTTGAAATCACTTCCTGGTTTGCTGTTTGTGACATCACTTCCTGTCTGACATCACTTCCTGTCAGACAGCTATAAAAAATAAACAAATACCTGTGCTGGGCTCTCTGAGAATGGAACCAGCAGGAAAGCAACACCTGTCTCCTGTGTCCTGTGTCCTAACTCTACATGACTCTGAAGGGGTAATTCCAGTCCTTGCACAAAAGAGCTTAATACAACTGTGCTTTTAAGCACGGGGGAAATTCTTTGTGTTTGGCGGCATACTTTGTGTTCGGTGGCGCACTTTAGCGCAGCATGGATTTGTGTGTTTAACGACGCGAATTTCCATAACACAACCAACAAATTTTAACATTAAACAATTATACCTTCAAAAATAATTCAACATTATGTCTCAGAATTTTATCAAACGTGTCAATGGCGTAGAAAAATATTTTTAAATAATTCTCAAATTTATGGGTGATACATTTTTTATATGTACCAGCCTATACACACCCATATATGTGATCATGCATGTATATAAACATATTTGATGTCTAATCTAATGTATCAGGCACTTACTCACTGCAACCTGCTATGTGCTATACATTTTATGTATTCTGAGCGAAGTATGTTATGCTTGTGTTACGCATTACGTGTATTCTCATGGTTACCTGATGTGTGTTACTGGTAGATGCTGTTTGGTTACTGTCAAATAAAGAGCTCTGGCTTCTCAAGTACATAGGATTGGTTCCCTACACAGTACTATCAACAGGGAGGACATGACCTGACTCCTGAGCTTGTAACTTTCAAATCACACGCATAATTTTACTTACACTGCACACTGCAGCTCACAAAGATCCAGACTGGTTTCCAAGGAGCACACATTGGAAAGTTTGCACTTTGCATTTGGATGTATTATATTTGCTGTTTTATGAGTTTTAAAATAAATGCTAAAGAATAACTGTACTTTTATACCAAATCTTTATAACTCATCCGCCTATCACTCCTGAACTAGCCTACACTAATACCCATCATCCTAGTTTCCTATGCACGGTTTACCTCTGCTTGCTCTGGTGCTAGCCATGTCTATGCCCTCATAGGCTTGTATTGGGTCGTCCTGGACACTGTGTGGCCCCATACAAGTCTATACTGTTAGATCTCAAAATGTGGGTGCAGCCAGTACCAAAAAATATTTTTGCCCAAGGACAAGAAAACATTGCAAAGGACATGGTTCTGCTACAGGGGTAAGTAAAAAGTTGGGGTGAGGAAGGGGTGTTAGTACAGGTTAGTTCAGGGACAGTGGAAGGCCGGGTTAGAGAAGTTTAGTATAAAAGTATAGTTGCACGTTTAATATGTTTACTTTTAATCAGTTTCCATTTTTTATTACTTTTGTTATCCAATCATACAGTATATGGCTGTATTTTTCTAGCAAGCAAGCAAGCAAAAATTCTTTAGAAACTATTAAAGAATAACTCCAGGATTTTTAAAAAATGAACCCTTGCAGTGGGGCTACCCCTGCACTGGAAGGGTTAGGTTGTTCTGTCTAGGGGCGAATGTTAAAGAAGAAATACTCACCCAAAACTCGGTCCTGCCTGGCTTCTCGACCAACTCCCACAGCCTCTTCTCCCTCGGGCTGCAGCAGGGTCTGAGGACCTGTGACATCATCACGTCTAATGCAGGTCCAGTAGACATAAGGATGCTGAGGGACAGACCACGGCCGGAGCGGAGAGAGTGAGAGTTGAGCCGTGAGAGGACCAAGGATCGGGTGAGTATTTCCTCTTTATTTTTTTCCCCTAGACCAGAATATGCACTTAACCCTTGTGGTGCAGGGGTAGCCCCACTGCAAGGATTCATTTTTAAAAATCCTTGAGTTCTTGTTTCATTTTCTGTGCAGGCTTCAGTCTAATTGTTTTCTATTAGGCAACACACTGGGTTTGATTTACTAAAAGCAAATAGGCTGTTCACTTTGCAAGGGAATTTTTACTTTGCAAGGGAATTGAACTTAGTAATTGTATTTAAATTTCACTTTGCAAAGAATATCCAATCACATGCAAAGAAAATAACAAACAAAAACAGCATTTTTGTTTGCTATGGGGAAATTCCCTTGAAAAGTGAAACACCTATTTGCCTATAGTTAATTAATCCCGCTGTCTGACAGTCGTTCCTCTCATAAAGCCAGTTGTTACTGAACAAAAACCTGTTGTAGCCCTGGAGGCCACCATTCCCAACAGCAGCCAGAAGTATTTCTAATTCTTGGCGAGAACATCATTGTGTGTGATGATGTTCTGATATGCAGAATACCATAAAGAAAAAAAGTTTATTTTCTTTTTGGCTTCGCCCACCTTCCTTCCGCATTCTTCCCTTTCCTACCCCTCCTTTCCACACTTTGGCTTTTCTTTTTCCTTCTTGGGTCTCTGTTAGGGATGTCCCAATACCGATGCTAGCATCGGCATCGGGAACGATAGAGGGTATTTTGACAAGTACTTGTAATTGTCAAAATGCCCCGATACATAGCGCCGAAGCTTGCGCTATTTTTTTTTGCTGTAACTTGCGACAGAGAGCAGCGGCGAGTCAGGGCTGGTCCGGTGGGAGGAGCTCCAGGTGGGGTCCTAATTTAGCGGGCCGGAGACTGCCGGAGACTACCGTCACACGCGGTACCTGTGAGCAGTCGCCGGCCAGCTAAATTAGGACCCCACCAGAAGCTCGTCCCACCAGACCATCGCTGACGCGCCGCTGCTCTCCCGTACAGCGCCGACTAAGACCTCACCTGCAAGGCATATCGTGAGGCACCTTCATCGAGCAGTGAGTGAGGGCCTGGGGTGGATTGGGAAGTTTAGAAGTGGGAGTCAAAACACGAAGAATCTATTGCCTGCAGCGTATTGGGAATGTGTACTGTATATGTACTACATATACAGTACACACTGCTAATACACTGCAGACAATAGATTTACAATTATCCCCTGCTAATATGAATGGGTTAAATGATCCATATGTAGCCCTGTACTATGGATCATTTAACCCATTCATGTTAGCAGGGGATAATCTATTGCTGCAGTGTACTCTATATGTAGTACATATACAGTACACATTCCCAATACGTTGCAGGCAATAGATTTACAATTATCCTTGGTTAACATGAATAGGTTAAATGATCCGTAGTACAACTACACGTTATGTGCTATTATGTACTATGGATCATTTAACCTATTCATGTTAGCCGAGGGTAATTGTAAATATATTGCTGCAGTGTACTCTATATGCAGTACATGTAGTACACTGTCCAGTACACTGCAGCAATCCAGTATCCACACAGGTCCAGTACACTGCAGCAATAGATTTACAATTATCCCCTGCTAATATGAATAGGTTAAATGATCCATAGTACATAATAGTACTTAACATGTAATTGTACTATGGATCATTTAACCCATTCATGTTAGCAGGGCAGAATTGTTACTCTATTGCTGCAGACTGCAGTGTAATGGACGTGTGTGCTGTATATGTACTATGGATCATGATTTAACCTATTCATGTTAGCAGGGGAGAATTGTTAGCCTCCCAGAAGCTGAGCACCGAGACGCGATGCAGCGATCCTACCCAGCGCTGACTACAAGAGGCACCGCGTGAGGCAACAGGGATCCGAGTGAAACTGAGTGAGGGAAGCTGGGACAAGGCTGGCTGTAAATCTATTGCTACAGTGTACTGTATATGTAGTGCATATATACAGCACACACGTCCACTACACTGCAGCAATAGAGTTACAATTCTCCCCTGCTAACATGGATAGGTTAAATCATGATCCATAGTACATAACATGTAGTTGTACTATGGATCATTTAACCTATTCATGTTAGCAGGACAGAATTGTAAATATATTGCTGCAGTGTATTGGGAATGTGTACTGTGCATGTACTACAAATAGAGTACACTGCAGCAACAGAGTTACAATTCTGCCCTGCTAACATGAATAGGTTAAATGATCCCAGAGTCAGATGCATGATCAGGTTTGTAGTTTCACAACAGCTGTCTGAAATCAAATAAGAATGTTTTATTGTTCTAAAACCAGTCTTAAATTAAAGTTCTTCATAATCATAAAGAAATTGGTCTAAAATCATTAGTCCGTATTGTTTTTTTTTTAAATGTCACCTGTCCCTTTAAGAAAAAGGGTAAATTGGTATCGGCAAGTACATGAGGGGAAGTACTTGTACTTGGTCCTGAAAAAGTGGTATTGGGACATCCCTAGTCTCTGTCTTTATCCCTATTTAACTTCTTCCTCTCTCTTCTTACTTACTCCTTGACTCTAACTTTGTCTCACCTGTTTTTCTCTCTTCCTCGCACATTGTAAGCCCTTTCCCTACTTCAGTTATAACCGCGGTCCGTAGTATCTAAGGTAGTGTTTGCTATAATAAAGCTCCTTATGGCCGTGTCTGTTCTTACTTCGCCCCACTGGTTTATTTTTTATATTCCGATACACGTGTTACTGTTTCTTCTTGTTCTATTTATGTTTTACTTATATCTGTTTGTTTGTGTTACATTGTGTGGTTCATTTTTACAAAATGTATTAAAATACATCAATGGAAAAAAGTTTATTTGCTTCAATATTTGTGATAATAATTTCTGATATTTAAAATGGGAGTATTTGAAAATGCATAAACCCTTTTTTTCAGATGGCAGTTTTTGTTTTTCTGAGTCCTGCCTGTAACAGGTTTTCCTGATTCCTGATTCTGCCTGTAGTTTGAGAAGTAATAGATTTACAATTATCCCCTGCTAATATGAATGGGTTAAATGATCCATATGTAGCCCTGTACTATGGATCATTTAACCCATTCATGTTAGCAGGGGATAATCTATTGCTGCAGTGTACTCTATATGTAGTACATATACAGTACACATTCCCAATACGTTGCAGGCAATAGATTTACAATTATCCTTGGTTAACATGAATAGGTTAAATGATCCGTAGTACAACTACACGTTATGTGCTATTATGTACTATGGATCATTTAACCTATTCATGTTAGCCGAGGGTAATTGTAAATATATTGCTGCAGTGTACTCTATATGCAGTACATGTAGTACACTGTCCAGTACACTGCAGCAATCCAGTATCCACACAGGTCCAGTACACTGCAGCAATAGATTTACAATTATCCCCTGCTAATATGAATAGGTTAAATGATCCATAGTACATAATAGTACTTAACATGTAATTGTACTATGGATCATTTAACCCATTCATGTTAGCAGGGCAGAATTGTTACTCTATTGCTGCAGACTGCAGTGTAATGGACGTGTGTGCTGTATATGTACTATGGATCATGATTTAACCTATTCATGTTAGCAGGGGAGAATTGTTAGCCTCCCAGAAGCTGAGCACCGAGACGCGATGCAGCGATCCTGCCCAGCGCTGACTACAAGAGGCACCGCGTGAGGCAACAGGGATCCGAGTGAAACTGAGTGAGGGAAGCTGGGACAAGGCTGGCTGTAAATCTATTGCTACAGTGTACTGTATATGTAGTGCATATATACAGCACACACGTCCACTACACTGCAGCAATAGAGTTACAATTCTCCCCTGCTAACATGGATAGGTTAAATCATGATCCATAGTACATAACATGTAGTTGTACTATGGATCATTTAACCTATTCATGTTAGCAGGACAGAATTGTAAATATATTGCTGCAGTGTATTGGGAATGTGTACTGTGCATGTACTACAAATAGAGTACACTGCAGCAACAGAGTTACAATTCTGCCCTGCTAACATGAATAGGTTAAATGATCCCAGAGTCAGATGCATGATCAGGTTTGTAGTTTCACAACAGCTGTCTGAAATCAAATAAGAATGTTTTATTGTTCTAAAACCAGTCTTAAATTAAAGTTCTTCATAATCATAAAGAAATTGGTCTAAAATCATTAGTCCGTATTGTTTTTTTTTTAAATGTCACCTGTCCCTTTAAGAAAAAGGGTAAATTGGTATCGGCAAGTACATGAGGGGAAGTACTTGTACTTGGTCCTGAAAAAGTGGTATTGGGACATCCCTAGTCTCTGTCTTTATCCCTATTTAACTTCTTCCTCTCTCTTCTTACTTACTCCTTGACTCTAACTTTGTCTCACCTGTTTTTCTCTCTTCCTCGCACATTGTAAGCCCTTTCCCTACTTCAGTTATAACCGCGGTCCGTAGTATCTAAGGTAGTGTTTGCTATAATAAAGCTCCTTATGGCCGTGTCTGTTCTTACTTCGCCCCACTGGTTTATTTTTTATATTCCGATACACGTGTTACTGTTTCTTCTTGTTCTATTTATGTTTTACTTATATCTGTTTGTTTGTGTTACATTGTGTGGTTCATTTTTACAAAATGTATTAAAATACATCAATGGAAAAAAGTTTATTTGCTTCAATATTTGTGATAATAATTTCTGATATTTAAAATGGGAGTATTTGAAAATGCATAAACCCTTTTTTTCAGATGGCAGTTTTTGTTTTTCTGAGTCCTGCCTGTAACAGGTTTTCCTGATTCCTGATTCTGCCTGTAGTTTGAGAAGATTATTCTGTCCACAAGGTGACAATGCTGCACAATTGCGTTGCAGAATAAATTGTTTTGTCACAATGGAAAAATAATACATTTTCTGAGAGGATCAACAGGGACTAAAACTATGTTACACTGAGACCGATGCTAGTTACAGACTGATTTATATCTAACATTTTTTATTTTGCTCACTTTAATATAATGGTTTGAAAGAAGAAACAAGCAAAACAATGGTGCTTTAAATGTATACTCTAATCTGAAGCCTCTTGCTGTAAAAGGTTACATAATTGTTTCACCTTATTGCCTGATATGCATTTATTTAAACATTACAAAGACACAATCTTTGACTTTTGACCTTTTAAGGAATAAAAACAGGAAAATAATTAGATTATCTGCTTGTATTTGACAGGTATTAATGGAACCAGTCAAGATGGGTGGTTAAAGACAATACTTCAAATTGTTTGCTTGATGTGCCTGATTAATGAGTACTACACATTGCATTGTTTATTGGCTAGATGTGACTCTACTTTGTATTGTACTTGAAATAGAGTACGACAGTATTGTGTGTCATTGTTAACATTAATCGGAGGAGAGGACTGCACAAACTAATCTTATCATTCCCTAACTATAAAAAATAAAGAAAAACTCTAAAGAGAGCTGTGATACTGAGTTCAGTGATGATTACATTCTATTTAAACTGAAAAAAGGTTTATCAATTGGAAAGATCTATTCATTTAAAGGGACAACATGAGGAAGGCAATCAAATCAAAATAAATTACCTTAAATATATATTTTTTAAATTTAAATTTTATTAGAACTCTATAACACCAGGCTGAGTTGGTTACAATGGACACACAGTATAAGGACAAATAGTACAGGCATCATAGAGGTATAGGTGTGACTACTCATACTGGCCTTTTGTAAATAAAAAAAAAAAGGTCCAGCAAAAACATGGGGCCACAGAACAGGAGAGGCAGAGCATACAATTTAATATAAGCCTTTTGTATGAAGCAACATGTGGAAAGATTCTGGAAGATTTTACCAAACATCTTATCCCTGTGTTTTTTTTAAGTCCAACAACACACTAAAGTAGAAGCATGCACAGCCTAATCACCCATAAGCCAAACACAAGCGAAAGAACTTTGTGTATGCATGGTAATTGGAAAGTGATTGAGTTGCCTATGTAGGTTATCAATATTGTTGAATGATACCAGCATGCATTTGAACTGAGGAAGCCCATTGGATGAGTAGTGAAATATCTTCAACATTAGTAGAAAAAAGTCCAGTTGATTGTGACCTACTACTTATAGCTGTACGACCTGGATACATTGAAATATTTACAAACATACAATAGCGGTTTATTTCAGAACAGAACATTGATGCAAAAAAATATTGAAAACAAAAATAATTTTTAAAAAAGTTGAGAATATTATTTTTGAAAGGTAAACAGGTGACCATGGACCTCTGAAAACATGCTTACTGCTGGTAAAGAGCCAGCAACATAGATCACCACCAATCTACTAAATTGACCCGTGCAGGTTTTTTTTTTTTAAATCTTACCTAAAATGATTATCCCCATATCCTTTTAAATAATGTTAGAACGTTCCGTCACGTATGATGATTTAAAATACTAACTGGCAGCATCTTTTTACATTTTGCATAGCATTCAATCTTTAAGTAGAAAGCTACAAAGACTTTATTAATTCTAATGAGAAGAAGACAATAAAGACTCATTAATTTGTAGTTAACACAGCTAATGAGGGCAAAATAAACATTTATCTTTTACACTTGAGCTTCTAATTGCTAGCTAGCAGCAGTGGATTGATCTCCTAATAAGCCGACATTAAGATGATTACATTTATTCCAGTGTAATAAATGTGTATAAGACCATAGAAACTGTGGTTCTTTGCTGGTCACGTTTCACAAGGAAGACATGCTTTTATAATAACTATGCAAGCACATCCCTCCCTCTTACGTCCATGCCATAATCTACCCTACCACAAGCATATAAATTAGATTAAAATGTGAACAGAAAGCCTCTAACATAAAATAATTAGTCCACGCAAGACAAAACCCAAATTGACATTAAACATGGTGTTTTATGACAGATCTTATATTTGTACTGAATTATGAGTCATATATTACCACAACAATCCTTAAGGGTTTTTGCTAATATGTTCCCAGGAGATGGGGGGAAAGGTAGGCACTGCTGTATGGTGTTATTGCACCCTCAAGTGGTATACCATAAGAAAATTCCATGCTCTAATTCTGTTTAACATTACATTAACCCATACATTTTTTTAGAATCCGTTTTTATTTAATGAATTTGTGTTCGATTTGTACAAAGTGATATAACTGTTTTATCACAGATCTCCTTAAAAAGGTAATTTGAAAATAGCTTTGCAAAAGCAATTGAACTGCATGCCTCACATCACATTTATATATGAAATGTTTGATAAACAAAAGAATGAAAACAAACCCATGCATTACCGTGTCTATTGATTTACAGTAAGTCTTGTCTTAAACTGAGAAAAAAATAAACTTAATAGCTGTGACATATGCAATCCACACACAGACTTACAAGTGTCCCTAAATAACATTTCTTCAAGGAGATTAGGTTTTCAATGTGGCTACAGGTAGGGCAAGCCTCGAGAGGTAACATAAAATGTTGTATTGATTTTGAAAAATACTTTAGTATCTAAATGTACATTATGACAAACGTTTCATAAAAATGTCTCAGGTGAAGATAATTCAGGAAAAATGTAATGTTAAAAAGAAACATGAACTGATTTTATGAAACTATTACTATTGAGTCTTACATTACTAACATTTGATAATTTTACATTATTCCAAGCTCAAAAGAGTGTATGACAGGGTCAAATAATTAAGCCCTGTGGATGTTAACATTGATAGCCCATTAAATAAAAAACATCTTCAATCCAAAGCTGTCCCTTGCATTACTTCTTTTTCATCATTAGATATCCTCAATTTTCTGTGTTGAATGATGGCTCAGCATCAGTCAACCTAAGTCTTTTAAGCCCAGGCTGCTTTGGACGTACACGTAGACTATGTAGCAGAAGCAGCACAGTGATGAGATCATCTCTCTGTCACTGATTGGCTCCTTGTGCTGCTTCTCCCTATTCTAGTCTTAGCTCTGCTCTACAAAAACTTCAAGAGGCTGATAACAAGCCAAAATCAGGTACTTGCATTATTTGCATTAATTTGTGTTGATTATATTTGCCTAGACTTCAGCCTTAACTATAGTTGACATGGCAGCAATGACTGTCAAACTTCAAGTGACCCCCGACACAAGTTCAAAGTATTAGGCTCAAACAACTGAGCAAATATAAATCACTTATAGGTCTCCACAGGTATAGTAATTTGTGATATTAAAGTCAAAACGTTTTTAAGCTATTTCAAATGCTGATTAAATCACGTATAATAGATGTTGCTTCTTGAGGTTTAAAAGTTTTACTTTCCTGCATAAGCAGATGGTCCCCTAAGCACTGGTCCTGATATCCTGTTTGACTATGGAGTCGCCCTTGTGTGTGCTAGAAAGGTCGTTTTCGAGTCTGATGAAGGGGACCCAGTGTGACCCCGAAACGTTGCGCTTGATTAAGTAGCAATATGCATGAATAAATATACTTTTTTTGACACTTTATCATGGTGTGCTAGTAACATTACTATCAAGTTCTAGAAAGGTTGTGTGTCTGCACAAACACAAAGGCACAGCAGGGCAAGCCTCTCCCCTGCTTTTGGCTCCCCACTCCTCTCTTATCCAAGCTAGTATATAGTCAGCTGCTGGAGACTGCTCTGTCACTTGTGATCTTGTACTGGACAGGAAGTTCAGGCAAGGTGAGCTAAGAGAGTTGGAGTCAGCTGTTTGGAAACATGTGGGCTGTAAGTGTTTGGGCAAAAACATAAATTAATACTTTGATGGGCAATGTATGTTTGTTTGATCTGGATTCATTATTGAAAAAATGTTTGAGCGTTTAATACTACTTTAAGACTGGCAGGGTTAATTACAAAAGGGTGAAGAGGTGCAGGAGAGGTGAACAATCTAGGCTAAAATAGCTGATTTTGAAAAATTCTCCAATTCAGCTCACTTTCCAGTGCAGCTATGTTGTCCGAGATCAGGGGCGCCCACAATTTTTTGTCTGGAGATCTACTTTTCAAATGACGAGCTCAATGAGATCTACCAACGAAAAAACACCTGCATTCAGGGGCGGGAGTGGCGGGGCAGTGAAGTCAATGGCACTGCAGGCATGCCCCCCGCCCACAGTGCGATCGCCCGCACCCGGAACGCAGGCACATTAGTGCCTGTGTTCCAGTCCAGTGCGATCCGCAAAAATGCTGCGAGCATTATTTTTGCAGATCGCACTGGACCAGAATGCTGGCACTAATGTGCCTGCGTTCCGGGTGCGGGCGATCGCACTGTGGGCGGGGGGCATGCCTGCAGTGCCATTGACTTCAATACAACCCCACACCCCCTCTCGCCCCTGAACGCAGGGAGTCAGCCGGCTTACATGCATCCTATCCTCCCGTGGTGCTCGTGTGGCTGACGTTGCACATGGGGAGAGGTGTCCTGCCCCTTTCCATCTGCGGCATCTAACACATTCAGCCGGCAGCC
>NW_017306718.1:295044-300531 GCF_000935625.1 Nanorana parkeri | reverse complement strand
TGTGATGTCACACATCCCAGGATTTTTTTTACATTTTTTTACTATTTTTTATTTAATTTTTATTATTTATTATTTGTTTTAATTTTTTTTAATTTTATTTTTTTTACTGTTGGGGGGGCTTCGGGGAAATATTAGGGGTCTAAACAGCCCTCTGATATTTCCCTTTTAAAATAGAAAAAGAGATTGAGGACACAAAGTCCTCAATCTCTTTTTCTGCAGCCTCTGTTCTAAATGAATGGAAAGCACAGAGGCTTCCCATTCATTCAGAAAATATTTTACTATCAAGCAGTTTCTGAATGGGGGGGAGCCTCTGTACAGAGTGCTTCTTCCCATTGAGAAACTCATGAATGAACAGGAAGTGATGTAAATCACATCCTGTTCATTCATAACTGGGGACATAGTACTATGTGTCCCCAGTTATTTACAAACACTGGAGTGATCAGCTGATCGCTCCAGTGTTTGTCCTGTACAGAGGACAGGTACATATGACTGATATGTACCGATCCTCTGATGCTCGGCCACGCACACGGGGGCTCAGCTTCTCCCATGGATCCCCCTGCTCTCCCGGGCAGAGGCAGCGGGGGATCCGACACGAAGCACTTCAGCTGCGGGGGGAAGGGGGCGGAGCCGCTGTCACAGAACCTAGGCCGAGCGGTAAGGGGAGACAGAGGTGTCGGCTGTCAGATCCAGACCGAGCGTCTCTCTCCTCACCGCTCAGCATTAGTTCTGTGACACTTCTTCTCGGATCCCCGCTGCATACAGATGGGGAGAGCAGCGGGGATCCAGAGAAGCCCCACCGGCGGGAGGAGAGGACATCGCAATCTACCAGTGATCGCGTCGTGATTGGCCTTATGGGCACACCTGTCCTAGATTGTTCACTTCTCCTGCCTTCTCTAAACTCTTCACCCTTTTGTGAATAACCCTGTGAATGTTTAGATTCTCACATATATCCCTTCAAGACTGGTTCTCCTTAATGGGAATCTTCATTAAGGTTCCCAACTTCTCAAGTCTTATGATCTCTTTCCTTTTTAAAACATTGACTACAATTTCCTTCCTTGCAGGTCAGATACGTCAAATACTGACAAGTGCTAAACCTAGCCTAGACCAGAATGAATGGATACAGATTAGCTTAATACTTTTCACAATGTCAGTTTGAGTAAATGATGAAAAAATATCATAAATAATACCTTTAATGAAAACCACAAAATATGTAGATCCAGGGATATAGCCAGCTGCAATTATATTTGAATCTTTACTTTTCTCAGCTTGTGCAGCCAGAATGGTTGAGGCTCTCCTTCCCCAACTCAATAATTCTACATAGTGGTAGCAGGTCCCAGGGTTACAATCAGGGTTGCCAACCCCCAATGACTAATTTTACTGATGAAATTTACAAAATTTACCAATGGAAATCTTTTTTTTTTTTTAACAGGCAGCCTCAAATATTAGACCATTGTTCTACTAAAATGTAAACAGCATAAACAGTTTACAATAAGTAAACTATCCTCGTTTATGGATAAAAACTCAAACAATGACATTTACTAAAACTGGATATCCGATGAAGCTAATGCATACCAGACCTGGTGAAATAGTGTGATACCAGTCCAGGGCATGCCCCCTTTAACCGTGACCCTTACAAGAGACCGCTGACATGATGTAAGAGATTCTGACATGTTGGGACAGACTACTAGAGGCCATCGCTTTGTTACAAGTAATAAATACAAAGTACTGAAAGATGACTCGAGACCAGTTACATGCTGTAAGAGACGAGAGACCACTGTTAAAGGAGGTGACAAAACCAAATGGTTTAAAAGGTTTACCAAATAATGCGGATGGACTTGAGTTGTTTTAGAGCTATCAGATTGTTTACAGAGGTTGTCTATTGCTGCCCTATAACAAACAATATAATAATATATTGCAGAAATATGAGCAGGTAAGCAGGGATTAAGGATGAGATGACACAGGAGGAAAGTTCTGCTCACCCTTCTCTTTGCTGCAGTATTTTATAATTCTCCTTGTTGCAGGACAGCATTAGACAACCTCCACAACCTGACTAATAGTTGTAAAAACAACACTCAGCTGCTGTGGAACTACAAGTCTCAGCAACATTATTTAGTAGGCTTTTTAAACATTTGGATTAGACATTTCCCCTGCAGATTTTACATGTGCACTTCATTTATTAGCTGAACTGAGATGTTTTTACTGGCATTTGCTCCCATCGATGGACAATTACAGATGGATAATTACAGACGGGAGCAAAAGGCACTGATTTTTACAAACTATCCGTGAATTAACAAACGGCAGCCAACCCTGAGGGCAAAGCAGTGTGTTTTAGCACCTGATCCATAAGCAGCTACACTGGAGTAGGGAGGAAAGTGTTATGGGTGAAGCTTCACATTGGTGAGAACTTGAGAAGGCCTGGACAAAATCAAAGCTGCTGGTCCAGAACGGTACCTGGCAGGTGTCAAAGGGCTGACACTTATGCATGTACCAGCCCCCTCACAATGACAACCTGGCTTCCGTGAGCCCACTTTTTTAGTGTGTGTTGGAGCTAGCTACGCAGAAAAGATACATCTGTGTAGGGAGAGATACTGTGCTAATATATTCTTCTTTGTACTGTGGTGGACTATATATATATATATATATATATATATCCTTGTGTCCCCTCACCCCATATCCACGGGTAAATAGACCAAACAGTTCTACATTTGACAACCCTTTTGCTTGTGTCAGCAAAAACTAAATTGCTGCCTAGCTGTTGCACCCCCTTCCCCCCATACCCCAGTCTTTTTTTTCCTTTCATTTAACATTTCTCAGTTTTTTTGTTAGGAAAAATATATACATTGGAGTTTTGCATTGGGGGTTAGTGCTTTGTGGGTAAATAGTCTGCACCAAAGCACCCCACAATCAGCTGCCTATCAAGGTAGCCAACCATCTTAAAAATGACAGGCAGGACTAAAGTGAGAGGTAGAGGTGCTGGGCATGGAGGTAGTGCGCATGCAAGCAGGTTCACAATCTAGAGGCAAGGCAAGTCTGCAGTTGGCACAAACTGGACGAGCAACACAGCCACAGAATGCACAGGAGGTAGTTAAGCGGCTGACAAAGTCTTCATTTTCTTCCTCCCAGCCAATTGTCTGGAAACACTGCTAATGCATCTTCTTCCTCTATTAATTCCGCCATAGCCCTGCAGATTGACTATGATAAGTCGGAATGATACCATCTTGGACCTGCTGCAGGAGGAAAATTTAAGTGGCACACAAGTCTTCCTCCTTTCCTACATTGAGAATGATTTTGGAATGGACAAGGACACTATATTACATTCATTGTGCACTGGGTGAATCTTCTGGTGGCTGGGATACATGTAGGACCGGGACACCACTAGAGCTAGTGGTTCTACCACATGTGTTGGGAAATTATGACAGTTTGGTCACCTGTCCCCCTCTTCCTAATTAGCCAAGTCCTAAAGGTCCAAGCTTAAGAGCCCTACCCTATCTACACCCCAAGCACTCCAGAGCATTTACAACATTTCAGGAAAAATGCTGCCATGCCTTGGGAACAGTAGCCACACCAGCAGCCACTCCTGAATGCCTGCACTATTTTGCACCTTTTGAAGAGTCAACTAAAATGGTGAGCCTTGTTACTATACCCTAAGTGCTCCTCGTAGAACACACACTAATTGACTTAAAAGACTAGACAAGGCAAGAAGAAGGGAAGGCCAGCAGGAATCTCTGCCCACTGCTTCTATCCCTGGGATGCAGAGGTAGGAGAAGGCTGAAGAGGAGGTGGGCTGGGTCTGTGGAGAAAGGAAGAGGAAGGTAGACAGACTTCAAGAGGAACTCTTCACCCTTCCAACACTCTGGACATTGTATGTGGGTGGGGTTAGAATTTGGAGGACAAAGTTGTCCTCTGTGACCTCTGCTGCAGGCAATTTGTGGTGTATGGGGTCATTTATGCTATAATACAAGGGAGATGCATGCAGAAAAGAGATTGGCTGAGATTGTTGTATTTTAACATTGTAGCTGTTGCTAATAAAGTTACTAAGCCTTTGATGCCTCCAGATTTTTTTCCCTTTGTGGAGCATTTATGCTACAGTATCTGCACAAAGACCCTTGCCTTTGCCTGATCAAAGAGAGGGAACATTATGGGGGCACCCTATATGATCCCTGGTACTAGAGTACATTGGCCAACCTCCTGCAATCATCCCAAAGGAAACCCAAAATGCTGCACTTTTGTAATGTGCTGTGTAAGAGCCTTTTTTGGCATATTTCCCAGTGATGGCAGGGTCCCCTCTGCTGAACAATGTCCCTTTTTTGTTCAATTCCTCTTTAAGAGTAGCAGAACAGGCAGCTGCCTCATACTTTTTATAATTTTTATAAACTGCAGTGTGCAGACTTGCTTAAAGGGACCAATCATAGGAAGCACACGAACCTCATGATTGGTGACTACATTAGTTGTAGGGCTGACACAACAATTCCTATTGGGACTGAGTGGAATAAGGGAAATAACATCCCACACTACTATACAAAATATGCAATACAAATATATGCAGAATATAAGGGACTGCTGTGAAAAGTATATTGTATAACGTAGCAGTTTCTTTGGACTTAGAAGCCAGTGTGGACTGAATGTTCATAGTTTGAGCAAAACCAGATTTTCAGAGTTTGTTATCACACACAGGCATAACATGGATGCTCATAGCAAGAAAATTTGGACTTTAAAAACGCCTCAAGGTTTTGTGTGAGAGCAACTGCAGACCGAGTGGGGTAGTGGTTTATATCAGTTAAATTTTTTTCACCATTGTTTAATGTAACAAGGGTGCCATCTTGAGGGAACAGACTGCAAGTGATATTACTGTTCTAGTAATATAAAAACATTTGTACTGTACAACTGTACTGTTAGACAGATAGCACTATGGTTTAACCAAATGGTCAAAATGTACTTCTCTAGGGAAATTCGTTTTGTGACACATTTTTTTGCTCAAAAGGTAACAAAAGCCTTCCCACTACAACAAAGCAGACTCTTTGCCAGGGCTGGGCTTATGCTAACTAAAATAACCTAACCTACTGGAAGCCAGCTGTAACGATCGCGGCTTGCGTTCCACAGGGGGACCGCAGCCGCGATCAGGAAGTAGAATCGCCGATGCGTTCCAGCGTGGAACGCATCGGGGCCGCCCTGCATCACCAGCACCTCCCCTTCCCATTCCATATAAAAGGCAGGAAGCCGGTGATCGATCAAAACTACGAACTTATCGAGTTGTGGGACCGCATTACTTCCGGTTTCCTCAGAACTACGAGGTTTTTACACAAAACATGTTGTGCACGAGCGCCATCCACGGCATTGCCCTATAGACATAGACCACAGCAATAAAGTAATAAAATGATGTAGGATGACAGTAAGCCAGCGCGTTCTTTATCTCAGGTGCCCCACTCAAGCGGCGGCCATATTGAGTGGGGCACCGGAGATAAAGAACGTGCTGGCTTACTGTCATCC
>NW_017306718.1:286906-294618 GCF_000935625.1 Nanorana parkeri | reverse complement strand
AGGTTTTTAGACAAAACATGTTGTGCACGAGCGCCATCCACGGCATTGCCCTATAGACATAGACCACAGCAATAAAGTAATAAAATGATGTAGGATGACAGTAAGCCAGCGCGTTCTTTATCTCAGGTGCCCCACTCAAGCGGCGGCCATATTGAGTGGGGCACCGGAGATAAAGAACGTGCTGGCTTACTGTCATCCTACATCATTTTATTACTTTATTGCTGTGGTCTATGTCTATAGGGCAATGCCGTGGATGGCGCTCGTGCACAACATGTTTTGTGTAAAAACCTCGTAGTTCTGAGGAAACCGGAAGTAATGCGGTCCCACAACTCGATAAGTTCGCACTTTCGACACATCACCGGGTCAGTATGGCGTTCTATTATTCTTCTATGAACGCCATCTGACATCCTGCTCCCTGCATTTTGGACTGAGAACCCCAGAGCCCGGACTTTCCGATTTTGGACCTGCTAAACAGCAAGTATACCGTCTCTGTGACTGAGACAGAGACACTACTGCAGCTCGCCTGAGATCTGCAGTACTTAGACGGGCTTGAAAGGATTTCCATCTCTTGTATTGGATTGGACTCTCACTCCCTCTAGGGGTGAAACAGAGGAACTGCAATCACTATAGTTTGCCTCTGAAAGTGCACCAGTGTATGATAGGAATACTCTGAGAACTTAGAGTGCTGAAAATTCAACTCTGCTGAATTATGATTTATGATAATTAACCATTGTACCTTAAATTTCCATTATTTGAACCGTGAATAGACCTTGTTCACCGCGGCACATGATGGTAGGGTTCCAAACTCTCCGCTTATGACTTGAGAGTGACGCCTGGAACCCGACCCTGACGCCGTACCCTCCGCCACAACCATACCTGCTTATAGCCTCCGCAGCTGTGATTCCTAATATTGCCACGGCATTACACCAGCCTTGTGTGTCTGAATTAGGTGTGTGTGTGTGTGATCTACTCTATGCTCATTTGGTTATATGCAGCTTGTTAGAATGCAGAGACATACGTTATACAACAATTCTATACTATACTATACTATACTATATTAACAAACATGTACACTATTAGTCTATTAGTTGGTATATATCTGCACATGCTTCTTTCTAATTGTAGATCAGTGTATGTTGATTAGTGCATGTTTGTCAGTTACTGTAAGTTATGTATTCGGAAGTTACATTTGAGGATTTAAGGTGGGCTATAAATTTAGGGCTTAGGAGTTAAGGTTGGGGATTTGGAGTAACATTTAGGAGGCAAAGGTCAGGGACATACAATTTATTAGGTAACTTTCAGGTGAATTACGTTTAGCATTTAAGGAAAATTTTGGGGCAGTCTATTTACTAGGGTAGAGCTAGCAGGTAAAATGGAATGTCCTAAAACGTTACCTGTCAAATATAATGCCTGGAAACTTTACCTGCTGAGCAGAGTGCCATCAAACTTTCCCTGCTAATTGGAGTGCACCTAATATTTATGTGTCAAATGGAATACAACCCGATTTTATCTGGTAAATAGAGTTCCCCCAAACTTCAGCTGTTCAATTGTGTGGGTCCAAACTTTGTCTGCTAAAAAGAATTTGCCCAAACTTTCATATACCTACTAAATTGAGTACCCTGAAATGTTACCTACTAAAGAGGCTGGCCCCAAACTTTACCTGCTAAACAGAATTCCACCAGACTTTACCTACTTAACATAATCCCCCTAAAAAGTATGTTCTTAACTGAATACCCCTCAACTTTACCTACTAAACAGAATGCCCCTAAACATTATGGGCTAAATGGAATCTTCCCAAAATTAACCTGCTTAACAGAATGTCACCTGATTTTGCCTACTACACGTAATCCCCCTAAGATTTTTGTGTTTAACTGAATACCCCAAAACCTTACCTGCTGAACTACATTCCCCAAATTAACCTGCTAAACAGAATGTCCCCAAACTTTACCTGCTAATAGGAATGTCCCCAAACTACTTGCTATTGGGAGTGCCCCTATATTTACATGCTTAATGGAATTATCTAGAAACTTAAAGTGACACTAAACTCAGGAGCTAAATCTTAAAAATACATTCAAGTACCTTAACTATTAACAAAAAATGTATCTTATTTGTGTATCAATCAGCGGTAGAGCCTCAAATAATTTCTGAATTTGTGCTGACACTGCCCTACCTTCTGGAGGGTGGCTACTTTGGTTCCCCATTGTCCCTGTTATGTTGTAGAGAAGCCACAACTCCAAGCTCACTCCCATGATATGCTACAATCTCAATACAAATTAGCTAACTAAACATGAGATTGTAGTGAGTCCACCGGAAGGAAGGACAGTGTCAGCACGATTTCAGAGGTGATTTGAAGATCTACAGCTGAGTGATAGGCAAATAAGCTACATTTTTGTTAATAGTTAAGGTACTTGAATGCACTTTTAAGATTTACCTCCTGAGTTTAGTGTCACTTTAATTTGCTTAACAATATACTGTCACACTTACAGTATGTTCTCAGGCTTAACCTGCTATACAGAATGCCTCAAATTTTTACCTACTAAATGGAATGCCCCCAAGGTTTACCTGATAAGCAAAGTAAAGTAAACCAAACTTTACTAAGTGGAATTTCTCTAAACATTAACTGATAAATTTGATGCAAACAAACTTTACTTGCTGAAAGGAATGGCCTCCAGACTTAACCTGCTTCAAATGTTAAATGAAAAAACCCCAAAATGTATCTGAAAAATAGAATGCCACCAAATCCCCCAAACGCTACCAAACTATGTCTAGTAAAGGGATTCCACCCAAACTTTATCTACTAAATGTAATGCCCCCAAACTTAATCTACTAAATGAAAAGCACCCAAACTTCCTGCTAAATGTAATACTTAAATCAAAAACCTCCAAAGAACCCTAAATCCACAGTTGATTCAGAGGAAGGCAAAAATGCTTATAAAGCATGGTAAAAATATATGACATAGTTCCATAGAAAATATGAGCTGTGCAGAACATTTTAGCTTATCATTGATAATACAGATTGTTATGATGTCTTCTAACTATTAATGGACATGATCTTATTCTGCTACTGAGAGTAAAAGACAATATATGCCGATGTAGTAGAACTTTTTCTAATATTCTGTTCTTTAACCCAATCTCCCCACACACTGTTGAATTGCACACAAATTTTCATTTACTTAGGATCCATTTTTGAAGTGAACTAAGTTGTAGTTGCTGGCTGCAATAGAAGTTTGTTGCAACTGTGTTTTCTATCGTTTCAGTTCACATTGGTTTATATAGATATACATTAAGCTAGTAGTGTTTTTTACTTTTTTTTTGGAGTCTGTAATAGTTTTTTATGAATTAGAGTTTTTTTCATAAAATCAAATTGTATAGTTTTTATTGATTTATTCTTATTAATTTTTGACTGTGGATTTTGACTCCCTCTAGTGGACAGTTTTGAGAACTCCTAAAGGAAGTCCTAAGGAAGTTTCTTCCTTTTAATGACACCTTTTCATATGAATAATTTATTCCGATATGGTCACAATGACATTGTTCATGTGTATTGTTTCTTCTGCCTATATTATTTTAGGTTTTTTTTTCCCCTATCTCCCCATACTTTTCTTGCTTGTAATAACAACCTTATAAATAATCACTTGCACTATTGATTAGTTATGATAACTTTTCATATACTTTTATTATGCAAAATCCAGGTCATTGGGCCTAAAAATAGACACTCCGCCAACTTCCTAGAAAACTAGTCAGGATAAAAAAGAAACAACATGTATATCGAGTTTAACCCATAGAAAAATGAATAAATACATTGGAAACCTGCATCCCAAGAACACAAAATCCACAGTCAATCCAAACGAAGGCACTTTACAAAGAATGGTCCAAATTATTCCAAAAGGAAAAAAATCCTGCCTAACTGCCAGGCAATCAGATATTCCCTGGATTAGCAGAGTCAGGAACAAGCCGGGGTCAGCAAAAAGAAACAACACGACAGGAAACAGAAACAGGATACAAGGCACAAAGTTGAAGAGTACTCAGCACTGGAGACATGGAGGGGCTGAGCTTAAATAGCCCGTTTGGCGCCACAATACGTCGTAGATGCGCGCATGTGCCGTGAAGCGTGCACGCGCGCGCACTGATGTCTACGCGATAGTGCACAGACCGACCTGACACTGTGGGTCACGCCGTGCGCATGCGCAGACGCAATCCACTTTGTACGGGCTTCCTGACATTGCCCCCTCCCAAGGGGCAGCCTCCAGATGCCCATCCGGGTCCTCGTCTTAAGGTGTCTCTTACGAAAAGCCTGTATCAGGCACTTCCATAAAGATTAGCTTCCGGTTCCCAAGAATTCTCTTCTGGGCCGCAACCCTTCCATTTGATCAGACGCAATCTCCTTTGTACGGGCTACCTGACAATAAGGAACTGAGTGAGCCCCATAGTTCACATGGCTGTCTAAAGAACCGTATGACTGAAGCCAGTATCCTCTATCTAAAGCCTGAGAAACCCACCTGCTAAAACATAACAAACCTGTGAGTAAAAGACTAGGTGACCACCTTAAAAATCTTAGAAACAGATACCTGATGCTGAAAAGCTCGAAGCACTAACAGTTCTAGTAGAGTGCATCATGACCAGAAATGGGGAACTTTTCCCTTAGGCCTGGTTCACACCTGGGCGCTTTACAGCGCTGATCGTCGCGCTGTAAAACGCTCAAACAGGCAAATACCATTATTTTTATGGGCATGGTTCCCACCTGGGCGTATTACAGCGCGTAGTGACGCGCTGAAATATGCCCTACGCCAGAAAAAGTACAGGAGCTTCTTTGGTGCGTATTTCAGCGCGTTTGCGGCCATAGACTTCAACGTGAATGCGCTGAAATGGGCATTCAGGCACACTTTTCGGCCAACCTAGAAGCACCTAGAAGCAGCAGCATGATGGAGGAATCTGCAGTGTGTGGCCTGATCGACACAGAAGCATTCATATGCCTAGTGCATGAAAAGCCTTGCATTTATAACATGCAGGATGCTGCATACAAGAACCGGCGAACCAGGCAGCGTGCATGGGCAGACATTGCACAAAAGTTATGGCCTGATTGGGAGAGTTGGAGTAAAAATGTGAAATAAGCAAAAGGTAAGAGACGTGTGCAGTGTTCATGTGTTGCCATACGTAAGGTTATTTGTTGGTTCATTGTATACATCTACGTGTGTACATGTCTGCCAACTGTATGTTGTGTTTGACTATATACACAGCAATCGCATGCCGCAGGTTCATAAACCCTGACTTGTGTATTCTGTGATTTGTAGTACCACATGAGTTGATGATCAACCTTGAATTTAGCCTAATGTTTCTGACTTGAGAAAACTACTGTTTGACCTCATAACAACTACATATATATATTAATTGTAAAGTAGGGGTATACACTGCACCCATATGTAATGAGCAATCTGAACGCACAATCCAGATGCCATCAGCTGCTAACAATGTGTGTGTTGTCAGAATGGGTATGCGGTGCATTCCAACGTGCAAATTGTCAATATGAAAAAAGGAAGGGTCAGAAGTTAGTTATATACAAATAAACTTTATTCATAAAAACATCAACTTCTAATAAAACACAGAAAAGAGAGAGTAAAAGTATTTTTTATAATCAGGATTGGATTGCTTGCAATTGCCAGGACACCTCCCCCTACGGTGACATAAAATAGGCAGCAAACTGGTCCCGAATGGTGGCTCCATGTGTGGTACCACGGCTGTCGCTCCAATTAGTACTCTCCATGGAATGCACTAATGAATCCTCAAATAGGAATCCATCTCTCTGGCGTACAAAATTGGGAAAGGGGACAAGCTGCCTTCACCGCAGAGATCGCGTTCTCCAATTTGAGGTTAATTGGAGAGTGTAGAAAGCGCCATTTATTTGAAAGTATGCCAAATGCACACTCCACCACCCTGCGTGCTCGGGTAAGTCTATAATTGAAGACCCTCTTCTCAAGACTCAGTCCACGGCTTGAGTAGGGCCTCATAAGATGCTCACCCAGAGCAAATGCCTTGTCTCCTACAAAGACGAAAGGCATAACAGGATCACCAGTGCCAGGCAGAGTGGTGTTCCCCGGAAGGTCCAGATCATCTTGACGCAGGATTTGTCCAAAGTCTGGGCGCAAACCCGCCGAGTCAGAGCTGCTTCCATAGGATCTAACATCTATGTACCTGAAACAGTAGTTAGCATCAGCAACGGCAAAAAGTTCTACAGAAAAAAAAAATGATAATTAAAAAACCGACTGCCACTCCTCTTCGGTTTGATCACACAGATATGCTTTCCGTCTACCGCTCCCACACAGTTTGGAAAATTGCAGGTTTTTGCAAACATTTCCGCTGTTTTCATCCACTCCTCCTTGTTGGGTTTTCACATGACAACATCACAAAGGACATCCCATATGGCACAGCATGTTTCTTGGGTGATGTTGCTTGCTGTCGATTTGCCGATCATGAAGGCATAATGCAGACTGATCAATGACTGTCCAGTTGCTAAATACCTAAGATATGAAAAATAAAAGCAAGATTTAATTAGTTCATGTTTAAATTTTGTTTCAACAGTCACTATACTAAAGAATAAATAGAAGAGTTTGAAGGACGCCTTCATAAGACACAGGCGCAAGGAGAGGGAACATCGGAGTGTAGCGGCTGTGTAGCGGCTGCCAATGCGCCATCCAGATACATTCATGCTGACCAGCTTTCATTTCTCATACCATGTGTGGAAATGCGTAGGTAAGTCACATCAATTACAATGTTTTATGAGGGTCATGGATACTGTTCTACATAACATATAGAGAATAATATATTGCACATACTAATGTATTCTTTCCTAATGACAGCACCGACAGTAGCTGGGAGCCTACTCTGAGGCAGGAAGAGGACGAGGAGGAGGACACTGCCACAGAGGCGACTGAGCCCTGCCCCTCCACAGGAACACAGAGTCCATCACCACCAAATCCAACACCACCACCACCAACACCAACACCACCTGCCCAACCAGCCCTGGCACCTGTCTGCAGACGTACCATTTGCAAGCCCCGTAGGCAGAGGCCTGAACTAGATGAGGACAGGCTCATCGATGTCCTTGAGGCCATGTCTCATCCCGTCCCCAAGCTGTCATGTGAGGCCTTTTTCCTTCTCAGCTTGGAGGACAAAATGAAAAAAGGTACCTATTAGTGGATGGACAGAACTACGTGACGCTTTAATAAAATGCATTGACTCCTTCATTCCCCCAGATGGCTCCTCACAACAACCTACTGCCCCTATACCACATCCACCTCAACATGCCACACCCATGCACACACACACACTTCACAAGCCTACCCACAAACACCCATGCACTATCAACAGCACCCAGAAACATGGCACCCACGCCCACATTCCCCATATGTATATCCCTCCACCAGCCTGGCACATAGCACCACCTCCACCAGCCAAATGCCAGTTGGCTTTTCCACACGTGGAATGAGGGAGGAAATGCAGGTAGACGAGCCTCACTTTCCGCTCCCCCATTATCAAAATTTGGAAATTTGGAAATACTAGTTGCATAGTTCTATCTGTGACTCTAGGCACCTTTTTCATTTTTTCCTCCAAATCCGGTGTGTTTAACCAAGTTGAGGAGGAAAAATGCCTTGCCTGTTGGCTGCTGTTTTATGCCCTTGTTTTTAATGCACTTATCATGTAAGTTATCAAAATTTTTAT
>NW_017306718.1:254392-286498 GCF_000935625.1 Nanorana parkeri | reverse complement strand
TCCTGTAAGTTAACAAAATTTTTATATTATAATATTTATAATTATAATATTTTCTTTACCTATGAGTTTGCGTGTCTGTTTGGTTACAGTTTTAAAAGATTTTAGTTTTTTGTAAGGAGTTTTAAATATCAATGGTTGTGGTACACATATGTAGGAGGGTCACACATGCCATACCTCACCCTGCATAACACAAACACACACAGGGCACAACCCGCACCAGCACAACGCACAGGGCACAACCCGCACCAGCACAACGCACAGGGCAAAACCAGCACAACGCAATAACTCTGTATTCACTAGTCAGTACAGTAGGGGTTATTATGATATGGGTTATGCACCCTTACATGTTCATTCACCATATGGCTGGATAGTTATACATCCCCCTTTTTTTTCCTTTTTTTTTCTTAAGTGGTTTATCACTACCTTCACTCCTGCTCTCACATGTGTTTAGGACTTTATTATTATGTTATATATTAATTGTTTATTTGATAAGCAACGTGCTGACAATCTTTTTGTCAGCTCACTTTGTTTTGTTCAAGCATGGAGGTTTGTACCCCATAATATTTGGGGGTTCACTATTTTTGACATGTTACATTTGTTCATATAGGGAATCACTGTCACGCTTGCTGTAGTTGCAACGTATGGGATCACAACTGCGGAGGGTAGCAGTAGGTTGGAGGGTGGAGACGGCTTCTCAGGTTCGAGTCCCAGGCGTCACTCCCAATCTTTAGCGGGGAGTTTGGGACTCTAGCATCACAGCCGTATGTAACAAAAAGGGTTAAATGTAGAGCTATTGCGTCATAGCCTAGGTTACTAATGACTAACTGAAAACAGGAGGTACGTTTGCAGATGTACAGTATAGGTAGCGAATTGACACTTAGCCTAAGATATGCCAGGGATTTCCCCACGAAGGAACAGTTCAGTGCAATCAATACAGTCTGTATCCACACAAGCTTTAAAGAGCAAAAGGTCTGGTTTAAGGCTTCCCCGAAGGGGTACTTGCGCTTTGGTGCTTCAGATTGAGGTACAAGGTGCAGGTCCACAGGCTGATCAATAGGGGTCCTTCCCAGGCAGGGCTGAATGACTCAGAGGCTTGGTATCGCTTGGTATGGCTTGGTTCAGGCGTCAGGAGGCAGTAGGCGTTCTGACTCCAATAGTGGAACGCCATGCTGCCTCAGCTGGGGCTTTAAATAGCCCAGGAATGGGGGAGGAGTCAGCTGCCGGAACGAACGGCTTCCGCGTTCCACCGTGGAACGCAGGCCGCTCGCTCCGCAATCGGCCGTCCCTGCACTTGGAGAGACCCGAGCAGTCTGACCCCTCGGGACTCGTTACACTCACCTAATTTTATTCACCTATAGGGTTAGTCTAGCTTCTTTGGACAGGATTACTTCATATTACCCCTTAGAAGAACATGCCCTCATATTATTCCTTCCAGAGGTTTTTTCACATAGCATGCAATTAATAATAGGAGGCAAAATATGTTATACTACAGCAAAAGGAAGATTTTACCATTTATGTATTACCCTGTCTCCTATGACAGACTTATACTGAGGTGGTTTACAGTTCTGTATTATTTGTTTTAGATTATTTATTTTCTACTTCCTACTACTACTATTTTCTACTTCCTTTTTGTTGTATGCTTTACCCACTTAGCTTGAATAAAGGGTTAATAAGTGCCACAGTGTTAATCTTTTTTTTTTTTGCATTTTATTCTCAGTTGTGATATGTTTAGTATGCTGTTTTATGTTTGAATATGTCATGGGTGCCATTTGTTTATGGTGGCTACCATGACAACTGGATTCAATATATACGCTTGGTCTAGCTTCTGTCTCCACACCCCTGATGAAGCCACGCCCCTTGACGTAACGTAAGTAGGGTGGAGCATAGGAGCTTACCAAGTTGTTTTAATCAGAAGCTTATTTTTTATCAATGAAATGTGAGTAGTATGTTTTTTAATAAAGTATATTATCGCTTTAAAACCATCTGCACTACAAGTTTCCACTATTTGATGCATGATCCATTTGGATGAATTGACTGCTTTCAACCCCTGAGGCTGGCAGTAGGAGTCTGTACCTGAGAGGAGGAAATCACTGGGAGGTGTTCGGCATCAGGTGCTTCCCCTACCTGGTTTGAATTAGAGGAACAGCTCATTCAGACCCTGGTCGGTCTCTGCTAAAGGTGAGGTGCATTCCATAAGATTTCTCTGTTGATGGTCACAGGAGACTGAGATTACTTTACATCCAATGTTTTATATCTGCTATTTTCTTAATGGACTGTTGAAGATCCAGGATTATGGACATTTTTGTAGCAATATATTATTTGCATTGAGGTGCATGTTATACACATGCATTTTTTCTAGTTTGTTATTCTTTTCACATTGCATCACATTGTTTCATGGCTAGTATCTATTGTATTTGATTTTTTATTATGGATATTTTGTAGCAACATATTATTTGCACTGAGGTGCATGTTACACACGTGTTTCTTCTATTGTTACTTTTTTCACATTGTATCACATTGCTTCACGGTCAGTATCTATTGTGTCTGATACTCTGTAGATTAATTCACACAGCGCGGCTTTTATTATTAATTCTATACTATATATCTGACCACACAGATTTCAGCTGCTGCTTAACTTGATTGGAGTAGTGGCACGAAGTTTCACATTATTCATAGCGGTGTGTGTGTCAGTGGTGTCAGTATAGCAGTGTGTGTGTGTGTGTATCTGTATAGCGTTGTCAGTATAATGGTGGCATTATAACGTTGTCATTGTTGTGAAGAAGAATAAATTGTTGGTATTGATAGTAGCAGTCCGTCCATCTGTCCACAATCTTCAGTTTTGTACAGTTAAGAACTACGGTGGGCGGGGCCTCAAGCAATCCACCGTTTCGTAATTTTCACTCTTCCTACACACACATTTTTTTAATGACTTCTATAACTCTTCCTGGATAAAAATAACTCCGGGCAGCATCTGCTGTGTGAGCGGTGTGGGGGCAATGACATGGTGATCCGCACTACTGGCTACCCTGTGAAGAGATGTGTACACTCCGCTGTGTCCGGAGATCCCACACAACAACCAGAGATCTCATAAATTCTCCAATATCCACACAGCAACCAGAGTACATTCATCACCCTGGACAGTGCAGGGGGGCAGAAGGAATGTCACCTGTACAGTGGGATGGGGTCACTGGCTAGGAGGGTATAACCTGCACAACTGGGATCACCAGTAGTACCTGGGTCACTTCCTGGGAGGGGGGGTCACCTGAATTATTGGGGTCACTGCGTGGGAGGGGATCACCTATACAATTGGGGTCACTGCTTGGAATGGGTGTCATCTGTACCACCGGGGTCACCTGTTCTGTGTAGGCAAAAATCCTTGCACCGGCCCTGCCTGGTCCCATAATTGCATAAAGCACAGCTAAGTTACCCAGACCAGCAGAGTATATAATAATATGTAATGACTGCATGACACAAGACTGGACTACAGGGGGAACTATGTTCTGCCTGAGAACCTGTGAATGTGAGGTGCAATGCCTCATGGGAAAGGAAGTGATGTAATTGTCCCTGCAAGGAATCTTGCAAATCTGAGAGGAACTGAGAAGGGCCTGAAGGGCTGCTAGACTTGAAGTACAGGAAGACATTACAATTATATTTACAGTAAAAGTTTACCACTATTGTGCATTATATTTACAAATGATTATATTCATGCAAAAAAGTCTCGGCCCTTAGTACTACTTTAATCAGTAGGTAAACTTATGCCATCGGAACCCAGAGTACCTCCAGAGCCAGATCTACACTTCCTGACACTGTCTTGTGGCCCTCCTCTTTTTTTCACAGTGGACTTTCTTAGCATAATATTATAGCTGGGATGAGGCTTTCTAAGTCATTAGAGACCATTTCCCCACTACGTCTCCCTACTCTTGTAGTAGTTTGGTTCTACATGGACAGAGCCGTGGTGGAAATGCTGCACTCTAAGTATGAAGAACATTATTCCACCAACATAAATGCACAAATGCTGAAATATGTATTTACATTATGACATACATCTAGCATTGCCTTTCATTTGGTGCACCTGCTCTCTCACTCTGTCCTCCTTCCTGCTTTGTGAAAGCTGCCATTTTTAAAGTTTTGAATCTACTTTCCCACAGCTTGGCCAGGATAGAGTGCAATTGTTCCACATTACAGTGAGCTGCAAGGCATCTGCATAACGTTTATTAGTGTGACTAAGCCAGCCAGTTGAATCTCCAACTCCAGTTTCTACCTGCTCACCAGCAGTCTACTGATTGCCCATTTGTTACCTACATTGTCACAACTACCAGTTTGCTGCCTACTTATTGATAGCATTTTGTTAAGATTGCCCATTTATTGCACCCAAATTGTGTTTAAAAATACAAATAGACCCTTTTTTGTTATGTTCTTTAGGAACCACAATGAAGCCAGCAGCAGGAAAAAGATCAAAGCAGGCTCTAATTAGTTCATTTTTTTCTCCATAAGGTTCCAAGACAGGAATCACTAGAGGAAAATCAGAATCAAATCATGTCTTACCTTCACAGCAAACTAGCTCTAGTACTACCGTATTTTACCGTATTTTTCGCTCCATAAGACGCACTTTTTTCCCCCCAAAAGGAGGGGGAAAATGTGCCTGCGTCTTATGGAGCGAATCCCGACGCCCGAGACATGCAGTTTCGGGCGCCGGGCGAGTAGTAGGAGCCACTGCTCGTTTAATACGAGTGATCTAATGAGATCACTCGTATTAAAGCCGAGCAGCGGCGGCGGCGATCAAGTTCAGCAGCAGGAGCCACTGCTCGTTCAATACGAGTGATCTAATGAGATCACTCGTATTAAAACCGAGCAGCGGCGACGATCGAGATCACCATAGAGCAGACAAAGAACGGACTTTCTTCGTCTGCTCTGTGTGATCACTGAGACCGTGGCGCTGTAATCACAGCGCCACCTGTCTCAGCGGTCACTAACTGCAGCTTCTGTCACAGCTTCTGTCATAGAAGCTGTGTCAGAAGCTACAGTCTGTCGAGTGCTCCATAAGGCGCGCCGGACCTCCCTGCGTCCTATGGTCCGGTGCGTCTTATGGACCGCAAAATACGGTAGGTCTGTGACTGAGCCTGATTTAGCAAGAACAAAGGAATGTAATTCATCAACTAGTACTGATTTATGTTTACCACTTCCATTGAAGAACGGCATATATAGTTTTGTAAAAAAGGGCAACATAAGTGATGCTGAAAGAGTTGTTATTGTAAGGAAACTGTGGGTCCCAGATGAAACCTATTCATTTCCAGTGTCAAAACACTATCAGGAAAAGGCAGAAATCTAAGATTCCAGAACAAGTGGCTGACTAGAAGGAAGTGGATAGCTTATTCTGCTGCTGAGAATTGGTCTTTCTGCAAATACAGTGTATCGTTTTCCAAGTCAGGAACTGGAATAAACTCTCAGCTTTTTGCCTCTCTGTGTAAGAAAAAAATTGGCAATTGGAAAAAAGCAGTTGAATATTTTGAAAAACATTCAGCAAACCAATACCATCAAAATTGCATTCATGATGCCGTTTGCTTTTTGACTGCATAAAAACCCTAACAAGTCTGTGTAAAACCAGCTGCTCACAGAAAACCTGAGAAAAGCAGCTGAGAACCGAAAGAAATTAATACCTATAATTGAAACAATTATTTTGTGTGGTAGGCAAGAACTGGCTTTAAGAGGAAATAAAGATCATGGTAAGATCAACTGCTCAGAGCTGCCAGACTGTAACGAGTCCTGTCAGACTCGTACCGCTCCTGTCTCTCCCTCCTCTGGGACGGCCGCTCGACTTCCTGATTGCGAGGCGAGCCGCCTGCGTTCCACGGTGGAATGCGGAAGTCGTTCGTTCCGGACGGACGGCTCCGCCCCTCTCCTAGGGCTATTTAAACCCCCAGCTGAGGCAGCATGGCGTTCCACAATTGGAGTCAGAACGCCTGCTGCCTCCTCTTGCCCCAAGAAAGTCTCCAGGGAGCCCCTGGACTGTCTGGACCGGATCACCACCTGATTGGCCACTTGGACCTTGGACCTGGAACCCCCTATCTGGACTCCCAAACGCAAGTACAGCTCTGGTTGGAGCCTTAAGCTGACATTCTGATCCTAAGCCTTCTGAATAGATACTGACTGTCTAGCATTTAACCACAACTGTCAAAGTTGGGGGGATTCCTACTTGCATCCGAGTGGACCACCGCTCCTTAGAAAGTGCACCAGCTACCTTGATTTTCGTTTACTGCTTGTGATTCTAGGCTATGAAGTAATAGCTCTGAAAATACTTTCCTTTATTACGTGACGGCTGTGATGCTAGAGTCCCAAACTCCCCGCCTATTGGGAGTGACGCCTGGGACTCGAGCCTGAGTAGCCGTCCTCACTCAACCCTCCGCAGTTGCGATCCATCTCATTGTACCTATAGAAGGCGTGACACAGACCATAATGAAGGAAACGTCTGTGCTTTATTAGGATATCGTGCTAATATACATTCTGAGTTAAAGGAGAACTATGGGGTCAGTGCTTTTCCCCATAGTTCTCCTAAGGGTAACGGGAGGACACAAACTAGCGTCCTCCCATCACCCAAAGCTCAGTATACCACGAGCTACAGCTTGCGGTATACTGAGACGCCGCAGCCAGAACGGATCCTGACAATTCTGTCTGGATCCACCCAGCTGCGTGAGTGACAGCTGGCTCTGCCTATCTAGAGGAAGAACCAGCTGTACCCGCTCCCGACCCCGTCCATTCCGCCAGTCAGCGCTGGAGGATCAGACAGGGGAGGGGGGAATCCCTGCAGGGAGCCGTGACAGTCACGGCTCTCTGCATGGATAGATTGAGAAGTGAGCGAGCGACGGAATGTGTTCGCTGACTTCCCGACTTCCTGAGCCAACCTGTAACCTGTTTCATTGTCACAAGTCGGCTCAGATTATGAGGCTGAGTGGAAATCACTCGCCTCATAATTCTCCTTTTAAGAACAGTTTTAGAAGGTTCTGGAAAAAGGTATAAGTACACAAGCCCTACTATACAAAATGAAATTATTGAAGCATGTAATACAATAATTCTCAACAAACTTGTTGAAAAAGTTAACAGATTAAAGTGCTTTTCTGTACTACTTTATGAGACAGCAGATATCAGCAGGGCCGAGCAGGCCTTTCTTTGTGTTCGATATGTTGTCTTGGGTTCCAGAGTTTTTAGAGAGGACTTTATGCAATTCCTTCTAGTTACTGATTCCTTACTATTATGTAGTTTAACCACATTTGCAATCGACTGTCAATATGTAAGGGGACAAGGTTATAATGGAGCTTCATTGATGCCAGGAAAACTACAAGGTACACAGGCTATAGTTAGAGAAAAACATCCCAGGGCACTATATGTTCGCTGTTCAGCTCACTCTCTGAATTTAGCAGTGTCTAAATCCTGTGAAGTCCATGTCATCAGGAACTGCTTAGGGATCATAGGGGCTCATCACAACTTTTGTAAATATCCAAAAAGAAAAGCAGTGTTTCTACAAAGTATTGAAAGATGCAATGTTCTACCTAATGCAAAATCTTTAAAAAGTTTTTGTGGAACTCGATGGATTGAAAGATTTGATGCAGTTGCTGACTTCCTGGAACTCCTTGAACCGTTGGTAGAAGCATTGACAAGAACTGTATATCCAGATGGCCAAAAGATTCATCAGACACATCCAAAGAGGCAAACTCGTTATTGTGTTCTATTCTACAGTGTGAATTTATCATATCTCTTTCGGTGACCGCAAAGGTTTTTGGACTTGGTCGAACAATAAGTAAAATCCTTCAAAGAACAGCTCTGTGTTTGAGAGGCAATGAAAGTAGCTGAGGACACAAGACAAGAATTGGAGGTTCTGAGAGCCGACGCTACAGAAACTTTTCAACCTCCTTTTCAAACAGCAACCGATATTTGTTGGAAGCTGGACATTACAATCTCAGGCCCAAGACTGGTAGTGACCCACAGAAATAGACCAAACGATATGACCCGTTGTCCTGTAGAGTACTTAAGACTGGCTGTCTATATCCCATTTTTGGATTGTTTTATAGCAGAGCTGAATTGTACGTTTCGCAGAGCATAAGAAGGTGCTTTCTGGATTTCCATCCCTTTTTCCCAATGCAACCAATGATGTCCTTGTGAAAGGGGAAGAACTAGAACTGGAGAAGTTTAAGACTTTAGTTACATTTTATATAAGAGATATGGAGGGCAGTGTTGAAGATGTTGTAGCTGAACTGCAGTTATGGAGAAGGAAGTGAATCAAACAAAATCCAAGGCCATCATGTGCAATAAGTAGACTCAGTATATGTGACAAACATGTATCCAAACATATAGAGGTGAAACTCGAATAATTAGAATATCGTGCAAAAGTTCATTTATTTCACTAATGCAACTTAAAAGGTGAAACTAATATATGAGATAGACTCATTACATGCAAAGCAAGATAGTTCAAGCTGTGATTTGTCATAATTGTGATGATTATGGCTTACAGCTCATGAAAACCCCAAATCCATAATCTCAGAAGCTTAGAATATTACATGCAATCAATAAAACAAGGATTGTACATAGAACAATATCGGACCTCTGAAAAGTACAAGCATGCATATGTACTCAGTACTTGGTTTGGGCCCCTTTTGCAGCAATTACTGCATCAATGCGGCTTGGCATGGAAGCTATCAGCCTGTGGCACTGGTGAGGTGAAAATGTGCAGTGGGTAGATACCAATAAGTCTTTTTAAAAACATGTTTTTTATCCATATGGTGTCAAAACAAAATCGGTATTGCTCAAGGTAAAGGATTGGTTTATGAAGGATATGGCTGGAATATTTTTTTTCAAACCTTGGTGTCTGCTAGATAAGGTTTTATCATTTGAGGAAGCTTTTTTCCCCCCAGTCATCTTTCAGGACAGCCAATGAGATAAGGCTCCGCCTGCCTGCAACAGGAAACACATCAACCACATTAAATAAAAAGACTCCTCCTGCCATCCCAATTGGGTTTTTTTTGTGTTTCCGCCGGCTACACAGGGACATTGTAATGTTTGTTGTTTTATGGGCTCATTTTGTATTGCCTTCGGGCAGAGCCTAGCCCTGAATGCGTTGGGACCACCTCCAGGCATAGCCTGCTGTGGCGCATACAGGGTGTTTTCCCTATCGGACCCCCATCCGATTCGGCCAAGGTTCCCCTCCATCGCTCAGGAAGGGAAACCATCCTCCTGACGTGAGTGGCTCCAGACGGTGACCCTGTTAGCGTGGTCGGCAGTGAGGCGCACGGATGCCGGACCGGGTGCTGCCTCAACAGATCTGGGAGAGCATGGTACTGGCGCTAAGGTAGGCAAGTTTTATTTCTATATAATTCTCCCCTATCCTTACCCCACTTGTATTGGGACAAGTTGGGGTGTGCAAGATTGTCTGTCCTTGGGGCGATCTTGGTAAGTTTAACAGCTGAAAGCAAGGAGACAGGGAGCAAAACTCTGGAGCCTGGTATTAGTACTGTCCAGGACCTAGGAGGCTGACAGATCCCTACACTAGTGGAATTTGAGGGGCCCCTTAGTGGGCTTGGAGGGCCAGGCTTTATGACAGAACAGAGCTTTGTGTCCCGAGGCTTGGGAGGAACTTATCTTGTAGGAAATAGCAGAGCACTTTGCTGCTGGAAGCATTGACTACTTCTGAGGTAAGGTGCTCTTTCCCCTGTTAATTTTTTGATATATGTATCTTAGGATTCTCCAAACAAGCATTCCCCAGTAAAAAGCATGTGTTCAAGGCCTTTTTTTTTTTCACAAAAGGCGCTCACCAGCATTCAAGCCATAGGATCTATAGCATGTGGACAGACAGACTTATTTTGGATATTTGTCTGAGGGCATCTCCAAGACAGGTCCTCTTCCTAGGCTTCCTCAAGGAGTACAAAGGCAGATATAGGAAGGTTAGAGGAAGACTCTGATGGGATTCGCCCTGCCTTACCTGACTCTTAGCAGCAGTGACCAGTTGGAGTAGTGTGGTAATTAAAAGGGTGAAATGCCCATACAAACTATCACCCTACTGGTGAGCATACTCCCTGAAGTGGGTCTTCAGGGACAGGGCTCCAAAATGGACCACAGCCCTTGACCTGTATAGCATCCTGTGGCAACTGCACACATTGCCAAGATGATTGCCACACAGACACATTACAGGCCAGCCGCAGAGCCTCCTCCTGGATGTCTGTTAAAGAGAAAACCGATCTGCATAGCCACTATTGGATGCCATAGTACAGTAGTAGGCAACCTTGGCACTGCAGCTGTGAAACTACAAATCCTATCATGCCTATCAGTCTTGCAACACCTCAAGTGCAAAGGTTGCCTAACCCTGCGATAGTGGCTGTGAGCTGGTTGGATAAACTTGGGAGGCTTACGCAAAAAAAAAAAAAAGGGATGCGCTTCTGAGTAGAGAAGGGGTCTGCCACTTAAACAGTAGCAAAAAAATGAGGCAGGCTGGGAGCGAAAGGGCTTCTATAAGGCTGTACTAACAGCTTTGATATTGTAGTCACCTGAAAGTAGCTGCATAAACCCAGCTACCTGATGTGCCCTGTAAAGGTGGCTGGACCGGAGCGACATCACATTCTGCATCCTGGCACCTCTACAGTGGACCCAATGGAGCTGTACAAGCAATGCATATAGATGGAGCTGTCACAAAACAGCAGCCCACACTGGACCCCAGGCTGAGGAACCACTCCAGTTCGTGGACGATAGGGAGACTGGGTGGATCATAAAAAAAATTACATTTTTCTGGGAGCAAGATTGTGGTTGTGTGTCCGTATTTAGGGCATGTTCACACTAGTATAGTGCATCGCATGTGATTAATGCTCTACCATGCAATCGCATATACAGCGCATTCTATTGCTGGGAGGTGCGTTGTGCGGTCATTAATTTGAATGGCACCAAATGCAATTCCCACCTAGAGTTCAATTACCCGCATGGTACCACAATGCCGTGTGTTAAAGTGCAATGCGACTTAATGACAGACAAATGTGGGTCTTGAGGTTACACAGCTCTTTGCTGAGGCTGCCTTTAAAATATACTTATGAGGACCATCAAAATAATAGTTTGCTGTTGTGCAAACCTGAACTATGCAGATGAGGAAAGCTGGAAGGCCTTAACTAGGGCTGCAACAACTAACCGACATAATCGATTATAATGGATTATTGAAAAAGTTGTCAACTTTTTCAATAATCGATTAATCGGCTTCTGATTGGTTGGCCCTGTTCACGGCTCAACACACGCTGCGCGCCACACCTCCTCCCCACCTCACGCTCGCCGCTGCCAGACCTGCCCGAATCCACACTCCCGCACCTCCTCCATCTTTGTTCCCAAGCCCTGGTGGTATTCTGCATTCATTGCTGTATAATGTTACACTTTTCATTTCACTATATTGTACACCACACTTTTTTTTTTTTTTTACTTCTACTGCTCTAAGCTTGCTTCTGTGATGGACTACAATCTCAATACAAACTACAAGTTCCATCACTGGAGCCATTTTTAAAAATGTATTTTATTTTTTATCCGATTAACCGAACTTAATAATCGGCTAACTAATCGATTTTGAAAATAATCGTTAGCTGCAGCTCTAGCCTTAACTGTATACTTTTTCAAGCAAGTGACATTGAAATTAGAGGGTAACATCCAGGTAGCTAGCATTTTCAGATTAAAAAAAGAAGTTGGACCACCACTTTTTTTTTTTTAGGAAATCAAACATTGTTAAATTTATAATAATTTATTTCATATAGTGCAAAAATAAATATTGCACGCGTAAGTACAAACATGACAAGAAAAGGGACACATTTAAAATATATTTACAGTATTTACAACATTGGACTGTTTTGCAAAACATCACACTCAAAAGAGTAAACCTTTAAAAAAAAAAGTGTGCATTTTATTTCAGTAACTTAACGTGTCAAGAGCAAAACTCAACGACCAGACATTCAAGCAGTGAATTCTTTCTAGACAGGAATGGGCAATTGAAACTGGTAAAAGAGTACCTGTAGGAGAGGAAGCTTAACAGATACTACCATACTTAAAATACGCCTAATACCACAGCAGGTATTATTAATGAATGTCAATTATTGTCCCAATTAAACAAATGTAAAATCACAGCCAAAATGTCTGGGTAACAAACTCTCAGCTAAAATTAAAGTGCATCTATAGGCAAAACTTTGTTTTGGATAGTGTGGGGAAGAGTTGGACCCTTTATCCAGTTTTTGGCTGCCACAGTCCCTGTTGGACAACTCCACCACTAGTTGTACTGGTGACAATTTTCACAGAGAAAGCAGAAATTGCAGAGTTGTATTCAAAACAAAAAGGTAAGGGGAAATTTTCCAGTGGGGACAACTGTCTAAAAGGAAAAATGTGTTCACTTTGAGAGATTTCCTCTAACTTCCAGGTATGTGGGACAATAGAAATGTCCCCACTGACGGGGTGGAACCTTTTCTTACTCTATCAAAAACTAAAAAATGTTTTGGCTATACAAACACTTTAACACAAACCACCAATGTAGTTTCTAAAAACTTTCAAAATAATTTCCTTTAAAATGAACTTTATAAAAGTCTTGTGAATACTTAAAACTTATTTAAATCTGCATTGTGCAGTACAAGTAAACAGCCAGCACTCTTGACAACAGTTCTGTTTTCAATAAAATAATCCATAACATAAGTCGTTTTCTTTTTTAGTGCTTGCTAGGAAAAGTTTTTTGTCCTATAGGTTTTAAAGCCGTCTTAAGTTCTGCTTGCTCTTTTTACTCCCAGGAAGAGGTTGTGAAAAGTATTTATGACTTAGTGTTACGCTGGTTATGCAGGCTTTGGAAAAGTGATATTCACAGTTGCAAAGTGTGCAAAAGTCCAACTGGCAGCTTTCCCGGGTGCAGATTGCTCTGTTTAGGTAGGGGTTGTGCTTGGCAGGAGAACCACAGTCTCTACAAACCTTAAGGCTTTGGTCATTATTAAGCGTTTTCCCAATCTGTTAAAAAAAAAAAAAAAAAATTAATACATTTGAAATGTAAAAGCACTTTTATCATTAAACCAAAAAGATATTTGAATTTCATATGTAGCCCCCATCACCTTTTGTGAGGTGGCTACTAGAAATTTAGTGATTGCCAGGGGTGTCAGGTGTCTGGCATTGACTGTACCTACCTGGGTGGAGCAAGACTCCTGTAATGTGGGACAGCCAATGAGGGGGCACTGAGCATGTACAGTTCACCAGCCAATCACTGGGTTTCTCTCAGTGGTGCATGCTGGTATAGGGTACGTATACGGGAGGGAATCGCCGTGTGCTCAGTCTAGTCTTATGCCAGCCATGGATTAGTCCAGGGCTGGGTGCTGTCCAGTAACCCCCCAGGCTAGGCCTGGAGTGTGGGAAGTGTTTCACTAGGCCTCAAGTATGGAAGAGGCCTGTGCTGTTGTCAGAGGAGAACCAGGGAAAATGTCTACTGGAGGTGCCTGGAAAATAGAGGTCCCCAGGAGCAAGTCTGGTGTCTCTTGCTGAGGATCTGAGCTCATCTGCTACTCAAATTCCTATTCAATGTGCTACAAATTGATCTATATGGAGATGGTAAAAAGGTGTGGTGAGTCTGGAGTCCATGTCTGTACTACCCTGGGTGTCCAGGATCCCTATAACCTCACCCCCAAATGTGAAGAGGTTAATAAAAATGTATTCAGCATTATACATCTTGAGTGAATAACAGTTTTGTGGGAACTAGATAAGGGTGGTTAAATGCTAATGGGGCAGCTGAAGACCAAAACACCTAGAAAACTAGTGATGAGCCAGGTTATTCTGGCAGCTCCTTCAGGGGTGAGCACACATACATACTGAATACTCAAGGAAATGACTAAAAATGCACAGCAATTTCCACCCAAAATATACCACAGAGGATGCATATACTCTGCAAATAACTTATGGGAAAAGACTAATGGCTTTAAAGGGAATGTATGCATTTTTATCAGATGTACATTATTTTCTCCACATGCTGGTTGCAAAATTACTCACTGGATATTTTCTGAAACATACAGCAAGTTTTAATGACATCCATGAGGTGTATATGTTTATGTGGCGATGATGCTTCCAATGCTATAGAGAGGTTCAAAGCCATTTGAGTTGTCAGCATTGAGGACCAAATATACCAGGCACACTAATTTTAAATGCCACATATAAGAATGGCATTTCTCAAAACATTACATTTTTGTGCAAATCTCTTTAGTCTGCACTTATTAGGGTAGCTGGAGCAGTGGATTTAACTTTTGTTAAGTCAAGGAAAACTTGGCAGATACTTTGGAGGAATCAACAGTTTTCATGATTGCCCTTACTACTTCAGAGAACTTTTCAGCTATTACCTTTCTGTGCTGCAATCTCATCAGCGATATTGTTTTCAGCTGAGGACAACAGACATGCCCATACAGTATTATGGCAAAGAGTAGGCTATTGTAGCACTGTTCTAGGGTTAATAGTACAATGAGTGAGCATTGCCACACTTGGACGGAAGTGTTTTACTGCCAGGATCACCAACTGAAAAAAAGTGTCTTTAAATCAGAAACTAACAGCCGTCACACTCAGGGACTGGTAAACTGCAATATATTAACATTTACCCTTGCATTAAGTTCTCCTTTAAATTGCACTTGTTACCTTAAACTTCTGTTCAGAGATAACAGATCAAACTCAGAATGCAGTTTATGAACAGCTACAGTAAGCAAGAGGGAAAACCAAAACAGGTCACATACATAGATGTACAACACCCCCAACTTTCCCTCAACAAGCTTACCTCGTTAAACTCAGCGAGTCGACTATGTGAGGCTGCTGGTTTCTTTTTGTTGGACTTTTTCTTCGAAACACAACATGCGGCACTGGCTACTTTCTGTACAGAGGCAAGTGGTATCCGGAACAGAGAAGACTCACGTGTAGCAGCATGTTCAGCTTTCCTTGCTTCTTTTTCCTGTTTGAAAAAAAATGAATGACTGAATGTTACTCAAATTTGATACAGAACACTTGCTTTCAGTTTCTGACGATCAGCAATTTGTTACTTATATTGCAGCCAACAGCACAAAATCTTAGTAAAAGTATACTTACACAAATTTCTTTTTGGCACTTTTGATAAACACTGTAAGCCCAGCTATCCCTCTGCAGGATCTTTCTCCAAGTTGAACTCACGCTAATGACGCTAAAAAGGCAAGAGCAATAAGGTAAGAAAACCATGGCAACGCAAAACAATTTCATGCACAATAGCCACGTCTCTCAAAAGGATATATACCATCACCCTGAAGTACCCACGATAGTGCTTAAATTGCCAGCTTTAGCGACCAATCATTACACAAACGGCTCCCTATGTTTTGAGCTACACAAGTAGCACATCATTTTACACACACGGAGCATTGTGTGATTAATCACTACGACATGCTGTTTGTGTATCAGAGTGCCCTTTGTTTATTATTTTATTACTCAGCTCTTAAGTCAGTAGTGAGCGAGGGACACATTAAAGCAATTGAGTGACTCAGCCATGTTCTTTCAGCTGTATTCAGATTATATAAATGCAATCTTTTTGCCCCCCTCCACTGACAATGATCTAACCCTGAACCTCTACACTTACTGAGATCAAAGGGTCACTGCTCAACTATCTGTGAACATCCAGCAATGCAACCCTACCTCCCCTGGCTGTGCCCGTTTGCCAGCTGGGAGACCGCCCCACAGAACTCTATGGGGCTGTAATGTGCAGGTGCCGCCAGCAGAGGAAGCATTGCAGCACTGAATAAATAGCAGAACAGTGCTAGGCTAGAATGGATCTGCTGAAGGGTAGGAGGTATCGCTTAGGTCAGGGGTGGAGGGTAAAAAGGACAATTGCACTTTGTTTTAAAGTGAACTTATCCATAAAGTGTTGTATGTATTTTGTAAAAGTACCCTGAGAGCCCCAAAACTACTGTACCAGCTTTCATGGCAGAAATCTAAATCCTAGTATCGGTGCTTCCGGTGGCATTGAGCAGGCTTCCCGGGCAATCAGGAAGCTGGGCAGCGGTAATTACATGCTACCCAGCTTCCTGATTGCCAGGGAAGCCGACTCCATGTTGTTTGGCTGACTTGATTGTGATTGGCCAGGGAAGCGGCTTCCCAGCCAATCAGGAAAACGGGCGGCGAGTAATGACCAGGAAGACGGCTCGATGTTCAGAATACAGGGCAGCGACTAATGACCCGCCTCCCTGATTTGCTGGCTCAGCAAGGAGCTGGCTTCCCGGCCAATCAGGAAATCGGGAGGTGGGTCATTAGTCGCTGTCCTGCTTCCTGATTGCATGGGAAGCTGGCTCCATGTTCCCCGGCGGCACTGCCGGTCAGAGGAAATCTTCCGTTGACCGGAAGTTCCAGTATTGGGGGAGGTATCGGAGTATTGGGGAAGGTATTGGAGCATTTGCGTGAGTACAAGTACTCGCCCAAATACTCTATTGGTGCATCCCTAATCAAAACTGTATTTGAACGTGCTAAATAGCACTTCTCATTGGTCAGCGTGGTCACCTGACCAATGAGTGCTTGCAATGTGCAAGCAAACTTCAAAATGCATAGAGCTGGCCTGCGGTACAGATAGTACACCTGTACTGGCGGAGGGTAAGGACTGTTCGCCAAAAGGTAAGTATAGCCGGGGGATGGTTTTGGGAGAGATCGGGTCAGATTTGATCGGATAATTCAATTTTCCCATATAACTTGGGAAAGTTAACTTACCCTTTAATGCACATTGGGCGTGTAGGAGAGTTCTGCTGCCTGGCTACCACAATATGGCACACAGTGGAATGGCGGCAACACTCAATGTCCTAAGCATGCGTTTATTCGCATGCAGATGGCAGTGTTGGTTTAACATTTTTTTTTTACCACTTATTTTTTTAGATGTTTATATATTTTATTTTTTATAACTTAAAACTTTTTTCCCCACTTAATTTTATTCCCATCACATAGGGGATTAAAAATCCCTTATGCGATAGTTTGGAGGCGACAGGTTCTCTCTATGGAACCTGCCCTCCAACACAGAACAGATGTTCTGTGGAGTTCCCGACAGCTGAGATAGGTGGCGCTGTGATCATACCGTCACGGTCTCAGTGATAACAGACCAGAAGTTCTTAGTCTGCTCTACAGGCTCTATGGTGAGCTCATGTGCCGTGGTCACGGGCCCCCCAGGGGAGCCCGAAAACCACGTCAGCGGGGGCTAGACACGATTGCCGCTGCTCCTTTCATACAAGTGATCTGATCAGACCCGGGCGTCAGGAATTCCACACCACTGGTTTGACTGCACATTTCAGCAAATGGATGCAATTACATAAATGGCTGAACTGAATTAATAACCGTCTGGTTGGTAAAACAGCACATAGTTTTTTCAAAATTTAACTTTTAAATTCTTCGCCCTCTCTAACATATTTGAGAGGCAGTTGGAAATACAGGAGCCACACTACCAGCAACTTTGGGCAGCCTGAAGCATTGACTGTGCTAGTAACATGCAGGTGTCAGGATTAGATAACCTTTTACAGTTTGTGCAAGTTTAAATGAACAAGAGTCATTACATAATGGTATCTGTGGTAAATAAAATAAAACTCACTTTATTAAATCAATTGCACTAAGATGCCTTAAAATTTTGCTGAGGAGATGCTTGAAATCTCTTTTGAAAAGCTCGCCAAGGATATCAACTCTTTCCAAACCCATCTTTTTGCCGATCACCTTATCAAGACCGAAAGCACCACTGGAGGCAATTTCTTCAACAGTAGCCCAATCAACCCTGGGGCTTCTTTTGCAGCTTTTCTTCAAAGTAGAACAAATGGCTTCCTCAAAACGCAGCATCGGCAACATGCTTGTGGAACAAACTGAAACAGGTTTTTCACTCTTTGAGACAAGTTGCTTTGGTGTCTCATATGAAGGAAGACATGATGTGCTGAACTCATCCTCTTCATCTTGGCTTTGAGAGTCATTGTGCAGTATTGAAGCATAGCCACTGTCCTGTAAAGGGCTACAATCTAGATCGCCAACTTCAGCCTCTTCAAGTCTGCGTAACAGGTTTTCTTTGTTGCTCACTGGTCTGTCCTGTTTAAGGTTGTCCACCTTTGTTGGCGACACGTGGTCAATATTAGTTTCCAAGCAGTCACGTTTTTGAGGAGATCCATATTCTTTGCAAGGATGTTGTTCATGCTTGGTTGGACTACATTCATGCTTGGATTTTGTCGGTGACAACTTTGTTGGAGACTTGTAGCCACACTTCATATTTGTAGTTGTGTAAAACACTAGTAACAGCCTGTTGAAAACAAACAAATTAATATGAGTGGACGCTACAATTTGGGCGAGTACTCGTACCCGCCAACATGTTCCAATGCCTAGCCCGATGCTTCCTGTATCAGGAAGCCGGGCAGCGTGTAATGACTCACTGCCGGCTTCCTGATTTGTCGGGAGCATGGAGCCGGCTTCCCAGCGAATCAGGAAGCCAGATGCCGTGTCAATATACGGCGCCGGGCTTCCTTATTGGTCCGAAAGCCGGCTCCATGCTTACTCGTCACATAGTGACGAGAAGCATGGAGACAGCTGCCCTGCTAATCGGGACTTCCGGTATCGGAATTCGTTGAGCACCGAAATAAATATTTCGGTGCATCCTTGTCAGGATCCGTCCCAGCTGCGGCGTTCTCAGTATATAGTGGGCTAATGTGCTTTGGGTCACACGAGGACGTTAGTATATGTCCTCCCATGACCCCAAAGAGAACTATGGGATAAAAATGTTAACCCCATAGTTCTCTTTTAAAGTAGCACTAAACTCAGGAGTTAAGGTACTTGAATGCGTTTTTAAGATTTAACCATTAACAATACTGCATCTTATTTGTGAATCACTCAGCTGTAGATCCTCAAATCATCTCTGAATTTGTGTCGACACTGTCCTTCCTTCTGGAGGGTGACTACTTTTGTTCGCTCACATGATGAACTACAATCTCACTGCAAATTAGTAAACTAAATGTGAGATTGTAGTCCACCACGTGAGCGAGCTTGGAGCGCTAGCTATTTTACAACACACACAGGGACCATGTGGAACCAAAGTAGCCACCCCTCAGAAGGAAGGGCAGTATCAACACCAATTCAGAGATGATTTTCAGATGATTCAGAATCGGCACTATATAAACTAATAAATAAAATTTGAGGAACTACAGCCAGGTGATACACAAATAAGATACAAGTAAGCCCTCGGTTTGTGCAATTTCAAAATAGTGCCCTTTTTGGCCGGTCACATGACCGCTATTGAAAAAAAAACAGCAGAGTCGGTGGCATCTAGCATATCTTTCCTCCTTGGAAGGATACACAGGGGACTTCTATACAACTGCACGTGACAAATACTGACAGCACTGTACAAGAGTCTCTGGCAGCTGGAATGGTGGCACAGGTAGAGGATCATGGCTCAGGAAGGGGCTCTGTCCACTCAAAAAAACTGTAGACACCTAGGAGGTATGGTGGTGCACACTTGGAGATGCGCTGGTGGCACAGGGATACACATGAAGATACACACAGGCAGAGACATGCTGGGGGTACATTTGGAGATATGAAGGCACACAGGTTCATTTGGAGATATGGAGGCGCGTAGAACCATGCTAGGGGCACAGGGATACCCTTGGAGATACAGAGGCACATAGATGCATGCTGGTGGCACAGGGGTACACTTAGACACATGGAGGTTCTTCAGTGTGTGTCTCTCCTCGCTCTGTCCTGGCTAGGATACCGTTTAGCATTCATAACAAAGCTTTAAATAGAGTGTATTATGTCACATGTCATTTTTGGGAGGCCTGAAACCCAACTCCCTCACTTCCCATTGACTACATTATATGGTATAAAGGATTTCAATTTACATTGGTTTCTATTTGCAACCAGTCCTTCTGGAACCTAACCCTGGCGTAAATTGAGGACTACTTGTACGGTATTGTTAATAGTCACGGTACTTGAACGCATCTTAAGATTTAACTTGTGAGTTTAATATCACTTTAAAATATATCTCTCTAGCCTTTAGGCCCCCTCAATCCTCCATTATACCCACCTTGCCATAAAAGCCCCTTTACACCAAAACATCATGGGCTGAAATGCATGTGAAAATTAAGCAAGCCATGCTTTATACCTGCACAACACACAGGACATGACAGTTTGCCACAGTATTGCAGCACAAGGGCGTTTTGGAGGTGCACGGGGAATGAATGTGCACCAACACAGCATGTTACCTCTGCGAAGATAGCACAATTAGTGTGCTACATTGTTATAACACATTGCAGTGCTGTGTGTGTTTAATCCATATCTAAAAGTGTAGGTGCTGCAGTGTGTGGTAATGTGCTGTGATAAAAATGAAGCCCACGTCATGTTATCACAACGCACCCCAATGTAGTGCATTGAAGTGGACATGTCCTACACAAAACTAGGGCTTTTACCTCATCTTTGTGTTGAACCCTGAATGTATGCCAGAGCTATTCTGTTTATAAACACTGATACTTTATCAGGAATGACTAACAGTAAATACTAAAAGTCAGTGTTCTGGTGGTGATGTTAAATAAAACAAAAGGCTTTTTTTATTTGGGCACCCAATGATAACTAGTAAGCAACTCACCAGGGGGAAAAGAAAAATAGGATTTTAGGAGGGAACTCATGGAATGATCTGTGGCTACAAATAAATCTCTAACAATCAGCTGTATAATAAAATACCTAGAGATCTAAGCAGAGGTGTAATGAGCAGCTGGTAGTAATACGTGCCATACAGCAGACATAAGGACGAGGCTCCCCCCCATCCCCCACCACCTCCATCTTCCCTCCACCGCCTAAAGTCTCCATTTATACAGATCTCTCCTGAACTACAAACATATTAACCATCAGAAAAGAACCTTATATGTGTGTATAGTGTTAAACGAATCCATCAATATCCGCAATATACCAGCCGAAGAGAGATCCCCCTCCCCCATCGTAAGATGGAGGGAATGTTTTGGCGGGTGGGAGTCTCCTTATCAATACTGCCAATAAAAAGGTAATTTATGGGGAATCGAGGGGCAGATATAGCGATCGGTGGGTCTTAACCCACTAGTCGTGTGTTTAGATGATCGGCAGTCTTTGTTACATACAAGCAGCCCGACATCAAACTTTCCCTCCCTTCTCCAGAACAATGTTAGGACGCTTAACTGCAGGCTGATAAACAACAAAAATCACCCTGATCAGGATAGATCTGTTGGTTTAAATTCAATGTGCAAAAATAATTTTTTTTAAACTTACAAAGTTCCAGATTGTCCCGTCTTGCTCGGTTTAAATCCCAGATGGCAAGCTGAATCGATACTGCCCCTTCATGTAAAATTAGTATTTTTTTAAAACTAGAACTTAAGTCTATAATAAAATAAAACGGCAGATTGCTAAAAGCGATCACTACGGTGTAGCCCTAACCGCGCCGTATATAAAAGCTAGTCCACCGCCAGCACTGTCTGCCCGTGTCATCTAAATGGCGCCAGCTGCTCAGACGATTTAAAAAACCTTTGAATTTCGTGCCTAAAACTTCCACCCAATCACGGCTAATTTCCGCTTTGCAACTGGCCAATGGGGCGACGGTTGGCGCCTATCGAATCTCCGATGCTCATTGGTCGATCAGTCACTCCGAGGTATTTGCCAGCGCTAAGCCACGTTCGTGCATCGATATACTAGAAGCGCCATATTAAGTACTGGCAAACGTTCCTAAACTCTACATCCCGCGGAATTTGAAGTTGTTATGAGAGAAATATGGTGGGGGCTGGGAATAATGGAAGTTGCCAGTCTATTATGTTGCACTTATGGCCAAATTTAAAAATATGACACAAGTAATGCAGTGTTTCCACTAGCATTACCATAGAAATGTTTCTCCTGAGCATTTTGTCACCTTTCCCAAACAACTATGAACATGAGGAGTTCCATTATTTTCAATGGTGCCCATTCACTCCTGAGCAGTGTGTCGCCTGTTGCTTGTAGGCAGGGGTGTCCCTAGCCTATTCGTCGCCTGAGGCAAGGGTACACGGCTGCTGGTGGTACACGTTTATGGGTGTGTGTTGTAGGGTGCGCGGCTGCTGGTGGGGACAATTCTGAGACAGGGTGGTGTCTTAGGGGGTTGCTGGTGGTGAAAATTCTGGGGGTGGTTACGCTTGCCAGAGTGTCCAGCTCAGCTCCTGACAACCAGTGGCGTCACTGGTTGCCAGAAGCTTGATGGGACACTGGCCAGAGAGTCCCACTTAGCTCCTGGCAGGCAGTGATCTCACTGATTGCTAAGAGCTGGGCGAGACGCCAACAAGAGCGTCCCACTCAGATTGCTAGCCAGGTCCCCTCCCATCTCACTTGACCCAGAGAGATGCCACATGTGGCAATAGACTCAGGCTGCATCATTACTGGGACTGCCCTGCTTGTAGCTTAAAGCTCGAAAAAGTACATGATCTACTTTTGGGGCACGTTTTTAGCTCCATAGACTTCAATAAAAGCTCGGGGGAAAACCTTTTACGTTATTGTGCCTAACAACAATTGATTTATTACCCATTAATCCTACTAGTAGACACATTTTTCCACTTCATTACACAGGGTGACAACACTGTTTATACTGGAGTGAAACTGCGCTATCATTGTCATGTAGCCAGGGTACTTGTAAATGATTTTTATTTAATGCCCAACTCCGACTGACACTTTTTGAACAGTTACGTCAAGTTTTTTTCTTTCTTCTGGGGGGAAAAAAAGCGTTTAAGAGCCCATTTACACCATTGCGTACCATTTAATACATGTGCGTTATATCTTGTCCTAATGTGCATTGCGTTATGGAAGCCCATTCATTTGTACATTCTGTCTAGCACACTGGAACAGACATAAAAAGTGCATGCACCATTTCTAGCAACCAGCACACCAAGATGCACGGTAGTACCACAGTGCGCCAACTTGCATAATATGCCCTGTCGTGAGTTCTTGCAAAACAGTAAATTACATCCTGCCTTAACCCTTTCCCTGCCAAAGCATTTTTTGCATGCATGCCAAGTTTAAAAATTGCGTGCACCCATGAAACGGCGACAAAATACGGTACCCCAAATTGTCCAAAGACGGCACTTTAAAAGCCTGTACAAGTCATCAGTTTAGAGTTAACCATGAATATCGGCCCTAGAATTATTGCTCTTACACGGCAATAGCAAACGTGTAGCACAATCGTTGTTTTCAGCCGTAGGTGCATCCAACACGTGTTTACATCAGTATGTGTATGTGCGCTGGGGCGGGAGGACTTTATCATTTTTTTTTTATAATTTTTAATTTGTTTTATTGAACTTTCATTTTTTTTAAACATTCTTTTTTTTTTCTTAACTCCATTGCTATCAAGCCCCTTATGTGATAGCACATTAGTGGTGACAGGTTCTCTCTAAGGCCCCGTTCACATATAGCGAATTGTCGCGCGATTTCCGCCGCGATATCGCGCATTTTTGCCGCGCGATATCGCGAGAAGTCGCCGGCCAATGTTATTCAATGGAGCTGTCTTAACTCCATGTCGCGCGTCGCTCGTCGCGGTCGCAAGTCGCTTCTACCGGACCCTTTTTTCTGCGGATTTTGCGCGATTTTGCTTTTTTTCTATGGAGCCCGACGGGGAAGGTCGCGCTACCGTCGCTGGATCGTCGCTGGAACGTCGCCCCGAAAGTCGCGCTATCCCGGCCGTGCGGATCCGCTGCAAAAGGTATATCGCTAGGTGTGAATGGGGTCTAAGGTGACATTGGGAGTCTATTAGACCAGGGGTAGCCAAACGCTGGACCTCAAGCTGTGGTGAAACTACAAATCCAATGAAGCATTGCAACATTCTCACAGGCAGACATGACTCCCGGAGACAGATGCATCATGGGATTTGTAGTTTGACCACAGCTGGAGGACCAGCGTTTGGCTACCCCTGTATTAGACCCCTAGTGTCTCATTTCCACTTCAAAGAAGCTATTCATGCGTAGATTGCCTTCTCTAGCCCGGAAATGACAGCTGAGGAGCTGGAAGTGATGCAATCGGCTACGCTTCCAGTTCTATTCAGCAGGGAAGAGATTGGCGAACGGATGTGCGCTGGTCTGTCTCCATACCTTCCGCTGACACTCGTGATGCCAGGCCCGCAGGAGGGGCAACGGAGCCCAGGAAGCAAGGCAGGGATGTCAGGCGGGGATGGGACCCTGTTCACTAGCCCCTGGAAGCAATCTGGCAACAGCTCAGTCGGCTTTAAAACTGAACAATGGCCTGGTCATGAAGGTGGTGTAACACACTGGTATTGAAGTAACATGCATTAGCACACGTACTCGTACATTCAAGCAACGTACCAGGATGCCAAGGTCTGAATGAACCCTAACACTTTAATAAGCAAAATGTGGTCTTCCATCTGGGGGGAAAAAAAGCTTTTAACTAACGATAGTTGCATATTTTAATTGTGCAATTTGTCGCTTTTTAAAGAAGCATGAATAATGTTTCTGCTACCAAGCATAGTGAAGTTATTTATGAATGAGGCTTTTTTCAAAACAAAATTGCATAGCAACTGTATATTTTGTTTAAGGGTGGATTCATACCAAAATCTGAAGGAAATCGCAGGGCAGCGGAGAGTCCATTGATTTGCAATAGTACATTCCGATCTATTGCGTTGCTATCCAGTTTTCAATGGATGCTAACGGAAGGGCGCTGAAAAGTGAATGGGGCTAGTTCACACTGTATCCGTTGCGTTACGTTGCACTAAAAAAAAGTAGTGCATGCTATTTTTTTTTCAGCACAAAGTTAATGCAATGGAATTAAACAGTGTGAACTAGCCCCATTTACACCAATTCATTTATTGGTGACCTTCATTTAGTATCTGTTTAAAAACAGATGACAACTCAATGGATCCGGCTTGAATGGGTCCTTATGCAGTGCTGCAAAAACATACAAGCAATAGAAGAAACTGACCTCTATGCTCCCTGGAAGAGGACTGTGTGTCTTTTTACTGGCGACTTGTCTCACTGAGGTGCTGCTATCACTGAGCTCTTTGGTTCCTCATGCATGTGTTACCCAAATGGCTGGTACTTTTACCATGGCTGATAAGCTGCTGACCACAATGGTGCTGTCAGCAGCAGATATGTTTAAAAAAAATGGCCACACTGCAGAACTCTCTTTTTGATGACTATTCAATTGCTTGTGTACTACATGACGCTAGCCAATTTTTACCAAACACATACCTGAAGCCTATATTTAGAAATTATTGGGATTATTTGGGGATGCCGGGATGGGAGGGGAGCTCAGGGGGTTTGGTTTTGAAATGTTTTTGTATACTATTTTTTTTTAACTTTTATTAAACTTTTAAGACAATACAGTGTGTTACTGTGAAAAAATAATATGAAACTCTCATGGCACTGGCCAACTGGTACAAAAGTCGAGGTCTTTACCTTTATTTATTTAAAAGAGAACTATGGGGTTAGGGCTTTTCCCCATAGTTCTCTGAAGGGTAACGGGAGGACACAAACTGGCATCCTCCCGTCACCCAAAGCTCAGTATACCGCAGCTCGCGGTATACTGAGACGCCGCAGCTGAAACGGATCCCAACAATTATGTCTGGATCCGCCCAGCTGCGTGAGTGACAGCTGGCTCTGCCTATCTAGAGGCAGAGACAGATGTACCCGCCCCCTGCCCCGTCCGTTCTGCCAGTCAGCGCTGGAGGATCGGACAGGGGAGAATCCAGTCACTCCCCTGTCACGGCTCTCTGCAGTGACAGGATCAAGAAGTGAGCTAGCACCGGTATGTGTTCACTCACTTCCCGATCTAATGAGCCGACCTGTGACAGTTTCATTGTCACAGGTCGGCTCAGATTATGAGGCTGAGTGAAAAACACTCACCTCATAATTCTCCTTTAAACTTTCCTATAGCTTTTAGATCTGCTGTGGTTCCTAGTTGCAATGAATCAGACTGGCCTGATGCTGCTGTACTTAAAACAAGCAATAATGTAACAGTAAAACAATAAACTTGCAAAATATGTAATACAATGTTGCTGATGCAGTCTGTGACTATCATACTGTTCCATAACTCCATATATAGCTAATAGTGATCTCCCAATAATGTAATTTAAAGGATTGCTGTTTTTCCCCAAAGTTGCATTTAAAGGCGGGCCTTCTCCTCACTTTACATTTTTCCTAAAATGTTCTTTTTGACTTGGCACAATGGACTGGATTCCCCGTCCCCTGTCCGATCCTCCAGCGCTGACTGGCGGAATGGACGGGGGAGGGGGCGGGTACAGCTGGCTCTTCCTCTAGATAGGCAGAGCCAGCTTTCACTCACACAGCTTGGTGGATCCAGACAGAATTGTCGGGATCCGTTCCGGCTGCGGCATCTCAGTATACCGCGCCTGTAGTTCGCGGTATACTGAGCTTCGTGTGACGGGGGGACGCTAGTTTGTGTCCTCCCGTTACCCTTAGGAGAACTATGGGGAAAAGCCCTAAACCCATAGTTCTCCTTTAACTCAAATAATTGAATTAAGATAAGCACCACGACTGCTAGGCTAAAAATTAGCAGACATAGGCCATATATTTCTCAGAGTACCACAACCTTTGTCCATCTTTGTAGTCTGTAGAGTTGTTGTTTTCCCTCATTATATCCAATATGGCATACTTAGGGATGTGAGCAATGAACTGGAAGCCACATTCCCTATGAGTATGCAACCATCCCCCAGCCAGTATCCCCTCCACTTCCTACCTAGAGGACAGGCCTGTGCTCTCTGTGAGTGAGCCTGGTGTGAAACAGCATTCATTGTAAATGAAAGAACGGTTTTCCAGGGTTTCCCTTTCACAGGTTTTTAGTATTGTGTACTTACTGAGTGACAGAACAGGAAGCACGTGAAGAAGCCAGAAGGTGATGGCAAAACGCATCAGAGCACATGTGCATCTCAAATTGGCTCCCTAGCATATCCATATCCATTGGCTCCCATAGCATATCCAAGAGATGGGAAATCACCAAGACTTTAAGGGGCCCTTTACACTGTTGACATGCATTAACATGCATTATGCTGCACCTTAACATGTGTAATGTCAAGGAAGCCTTTTCATCTGAATAGGCTGCATAACTCACCAAAAACATGAAAAGAGTATATGCCATTTTTGTGTACCAGTGCACTACAAAGAGCAGTAGTGCATTATCATGTGCTGCAACCCACATCAGACGGCAAGGGGCTTTTGGGTGCCACTTATGGAAAACACGTACCAATGCGCATTGCTGAGGACCTATTCACGGTTACACGCGTTATTGTGATGTGGTGCCATGCAGAATGAAACACATAGCTGCATGCAAATGGGCCCTCAAAGATGCACTGTGTCGGACATTTGTATGATTTTAACATATACAAAGCACAAAAGTCAACAGACTATATAGGAGCTCCTCCATATATACTAGAATTAGTAGTTTTGTTATTATGTGTAGCCCCTTGCAATCAGAGAGACAACAGTGCACTCTCTGAAAATACATTATCACCCCTCCCCTCGTGATTGGAGATGTTTCCCCTCCGCTGACAAGTCAATATTTTGGCTTTTTCCTGACTTTAATCGGGAGAGTGGTCATCAGGACAATTCTGGGATGGAGGGAGAATCTTCTCAGAGGTGACAAAGACCACAATAAAAAAACAAACTTGACTTGGGGTTCTAACCACTCTATCCAAAACTTGAAAAAAATAAAATAAAAAGCGGCTTGAGCTGCAGACTAAGGGGGTTATTAACAAAGCTGCCGAAAGCAGCTGAGTGAATAACCCAACCGAAGTGAAGTGAGCCGAACAACGTTTGGCTATTCACTCTGGCTCAGTACGGCTGATTTCAGCAGTACATCGGCTGCACTTCAGTCAGCCGAACATGCTCTGCATGTTCGACTGAGCCGAAGGCCTTCGACTCAGCCGATCCAACATCTGGATCGGCTGAGCCAAAGCCCCGGCAGCTCACTCGCTGCCGCTCGCCCCTATTCTGCTCGGTACCTCCGTGTTATTGAGCAGAATAGAAAATCAATGAAATTTTTTTTTCAAATTTAAATAGTTAAAAAAAAATAAGAATTTTTTAAAAGAAAAAATAAGTAAATTATAAACAATTGGGCAGCGCTAACATTGAAAGCTAGCTCCGCCCAACTGTTTCCTATTGGCCAGCACTTATTGTTTATTGACAGTTCAGCGTCCTCAGGTCGTTTGGGGACGCCGATCTGTCATCACAACTAGTCGGAGCCAGCCATCGTACGATGTTCGGCTGGTTTGTGGCATGTTCGCAAGATAAAAGCCGCACGGGCCATTCGGCATTGCGGTCATCGCAAGTACGATCTGCCTATCCAAGATAGGCAGATCGTACGTTTTTTTAATTACCTTACAACCATCGCAAGACAAAAGTCTCGCGATGGTTGTAAGGTGTGTGCCCAGCCTAAGACTTTAAAAGACTAAGACTTTGAAATTGGGCAATGGATAACCAGTGTGTCCAATCACTGCTGCCGTGTTCTATTTGGTGCACCAAACTTCCCTTAAGCTAGTGTCGTCTGAAAATAAAGGATTACTACAGAGCCTGCTTCCAGTGCACACTAAATCCTAGGACCCAGGAAATGCCACACACAGTGTACCGTAAGGTGTTGTGTTGCACTTTATGTGCAAGTGCAGTGTTGTTTCTCAGAGAGTGGACCTGACTTGCTGTGTTCCTTATTGTATTAGGCAATATCCAGTTATACAGAAGTAGTATGAAAGGGGAGCACAGACTAGTGTCTTATGCTGTGCAGTATTATCTGAGCTATAAACCCAGGATCCAGTTTGCTTTCTGCACCTGGCCATACACTGCTCAAATTTTGTCCAAATCCTGCTGCCGTCGACTTATGTTTGTCAAAGGAGCGTATCGGAAAAATCTTGCCTGAACAGTGACTGCAGCCAATTAGCCGCTGTCAGAATACATAAAGCATGCATCAGGGATTTGGCTGAATGAGAAAAAAAAATACCCAGCCTTCTAATCCCATATATACGGTTTGTGAAATAGGGAGAGAAAACACACAGTATTGGGAGTGAGTGTGTGTGTATATATAGACTGGAGTTTTGCTTTAAAAGGAGAACTATGAGGTGATTTTCACTCAACCTCATAGATCAAGCCGACATGTGACAATGAAACTGTCACATGTCGGCTCAACAGTTGTCGGTAGGCATGTACCGATACTAGTATCGGTGCCGAGTACTCTTACCCGCCCAAATGTTCCAATGCCTAGCCCGATGCTTCCTGTAATAGGACTGTCTCTCACGGCTCCCTGCAGGGATCCCCTCCCCTCCAGTGCTGACTGGAGGAACTAACAGGGGAGGGGGCGGGAACAGCTGGCTCTGCCTCTAGATAGGCAGAGCCAGCTGTCAATCACGCAGCTGGGTGGATCTCGACAGTAATGTCGGGATCCGTCCCGGCTGCGGCGATCTCAGTATAACACAAGCTGTAGCTCGCAGTATACTGAGTTTTGGGTCACGGGGGAGCGTGCCACGCTCGAGCGGATGTGGCAGGACGTGTATACACACCCAGTTACATCCAAGAAGCATACACGGCCGGCAGGTCGTTAAGGACAATTGTTCTTTTTTGACTTAAAGCCCTATTGAAGGGTACAACCCAAATCTTTTTTTTTTTTCCATTAATGGTTCAAAACCTGATCAGGACACTATCTGCAAGGAGTTTGCATGTTCTCCCTGTGCTTGCGTGGGTTTCCTCTAGATGCTGGCTAGTAAACTGTAGGTCGCCCCAGGGTGCGTGTTGGACTGCTGCAGAGGGAGACTGCTGCTCTTGCACAGCAGTGCTCTCAGTAGCATATGGCAAGGAAACAACCATTATTCTTGGGCTGGTGGGCGATTGATCAAAAAAAAAAAACGACAAATGGTAGACCAAAGAACTCTTACTATTTTGCTGCACTCCGATTTAAATTTTAGCACTTGGGCTGAAGTGAACAATCGGTCTTTAAGAGTGTGCATTATCTGAGAAAGGCTATGTACAATGCAGAAATGTCACCTTGCTAAATATAGAAAGATATCCGTGGACAAAAGCAGAGCCCTGTTGGTAAGCTTTAATGATTTTGGTGTTCTGGTGACGAATGTCACAGACACAGCAAGAGAGGGGTACCTCCCCATCAAAATCCTGAACAAAAGCTCATCTTGGTGGCCACCATTACGGAGACAGGAAAAAAAAAAAACCGTAATAAAACCTGACAGTTTCCAAACGAGCCCCACGTTATCCAAAAGGTAAAAAGACAAAACAAAACACAACCTTGCCTAGTCTTCTCTCTTGTTCGGTCTTTCCATCCTTCATTTTCTTTAGGCGGTTTAGGCTGAACTTGGGCTGTGGTGCGCCCCTGATGATGTCACACATTGACCATATCATCTTACGTTGTGTTAGATTTATTTACATTCTGTGCACTACGCTTGTATTGTTCTTTTGACTATATTATTAAAAATGATAAAAGAATTTACAAAACAAAAATACATTTAAAAAGGTTTTGGCTACAGTTAAGAGTTCGTCAAATGCACTAAAAAGTGCAAAAAAACGCTCATATAATATGCATGCGCACTTTTATTATTGTAGAACAAAAAATATAATACAAGCAATAACATTTTAATTTGAAATAATTTCCACAAGAGATTCATAGTCCGCAAAATCACTAAGAGCTTGAATCATCTCATCTAAAAGTTCATCACCAAGCAAAAATCCTTCTAAATTGTTCATAGACTTGTTAATACGGTGGTCTGTAATGCGGTCTTGTTGGAAGTTGTAAGTGCGAATTTTTTCTGATCGTCCTTTCGTGCCAACCTACAGAAACAAAAATATATGAAAATAGATGGCCACACAGAATCGCTATATACACAGATGTCAATAAAAGATTTTTTTTTCTACCACTGTGGGGGAGGGTTAGAAACCATCATGTTTTTTTTCCTGTGTGTCCCTGTTCGGGATATTTCCACTTCCTGTGTGGTCAAGACAGAGAGTATGGGGGATCCCCCAACAAAGAAATAGCAGTCAAAGTAGAATGTAGCTCCCTTCACAAATCTATTCAAAATTGAAGAAAAAAAAAAACTAAAAATGTTTACGCTACAGTTTGGCAATAATCCCAAACGAGGTACAAAATATAATACCAGACCTTACAGCATACCACATGCAAGCTTACATTATCTGGAATCACAGCTTCTGGATGTGGTCTTATTTCAGATTAAATATACATTTTCTAAGTCCACAGGCTCATTGAATCTGACAGTCAAACATTCACTGTAGGTGAATATTACTGGTGCAGGTGTTTTAAATGACCTTGACTCAATTATCACCAGTTAATGGTTGGTAAAAGTAATTCACTCCTTTACACATATGCCCCTTGGTGTTAGTTAAATTGTATGTATGGCTTAAGCTCCTTTGTGTATGTTTTAGATAGAGTACTGAAAGATTAGAACCCCTGTAAAGTTTTTTTTGTTATCTGGGTCATCACTAGGTAGGTTCACCCTATTTATCCGGGAAGCCATAGTCACCGAGAAAGAAGGCGATGGGGATTCCAAAATTTTAGCGGGGTCAACAAGAGGTGAGGGTAACTCTTCCAATGGAACACCAGTTCTGTTGGCAACGTTCCAAGAGGGGAAATCCCATCACTTTGTAAAGATTACTTTGTAAAGATTTCTTGGAAGCTCCTACTGCATTTCCAGGAAAGGAAATGAAGGTAAAATAATTCCAATAGGACAAACACAGCAAAAAATAAACCAAAATGGATTTTAACCAGACTTCCCTACTCTACCTACAATTGAAAAAAATAAAAATATAATAATAATAATAATAATAATAAGGGATACATACACTTTGGCAAACACATCAAACTTTAGTCCAAACTTACTACAGCCTTATCATTGCCCACAATTCCTCTTATGATTTTCATTTAAAAAAAAAAAAGTATCTGAAATATCTCCAAAACTATTTAAAGCAGAATATACAGTAACTCTTTATGTAACATTTTTACATAGGATTATAGGCATGTGCTATGACAAATTTGTTGCTAAGGCATTATGCTGACAATATGATTGAGGCAATGATGGCACTATCAATTTTAAAATTGTGGGTTATGTATTCATACATACATTTAAAGTCT